>NC_133300.1:2226227-2282309 GCF_005239225.2 Populus alba | reverse complement strand
CATAGTATTAAAAAAAACAAATCAATATATACCAAGAACAACAATATATTTTTTTTTTACTTTTCAAATTTTTTTATTTTTTTTATTTTTTTTATTTTTTAGAAAAAAAACATATACACACACACATGCATAATATAATAATATAATAATATAATATAATATATTAAATGGGCTGGGCCGGCCCAATTAAATTGGGCCGGACTCCAGCCCCAAAAGACGTTGGGCCGGACTCGGCCCAACAGTGTCTTGTCTTCTGGCCGGACCGGCCAGACCCGCAAATCTGGGCCAGACCGGCCCAGACCCCAAATCATTGGGCCAGACCCTGTCTGGCCCAAAAGAAAAAAAAGAAATGAACGGGGGGGGAATTATTTTCCCCCCGTGCCTCCTGCATGCAGAAACGATTCTGCATGCAGGGGGCAAGAAATAAAACAAGATAAAAAAAAAAAGGTGCAGGGGAGGAGGCGTACCTGGCGCGGCGGAGACGATGGCTTGCTGGCGGTGGCAGTGACCTACTCCTGTCGACTCCTCACGGCGAATTCCAAGTGGTCCGGCGACGTCCTCTCGGTTCGTTTGCTTGGTTTCGGTTTTCTCACTTCCCTTCCGGTTTCAAACCTTCCCTTTGCTTTCGGTTTTCTTGGGTTTTTTGGTAACTCTCTCCTCTGTTATGGTGTTTCTCTCTCTTCCTCTCTCTCTCAACTGTCTCGGTTTTTTGTTGTTTTTTTTTTTTCGGGTCACTCCATCGGTCCTCCTCCCTTCCCTTCTCACTCTGCTTCTTCTCTATTTATAGGCAATATCGGGGCATGCATGGGGGAACAAGGCGTGCTGGTCGGCAGGCGCCGCTGCCAAGGTGCTTCTCTCGGGTTCGGTGGCGCGGCGGGTGGTCGGCCAGCGGCTTCGGCTTCGGGGGTCCCAAAGTGTGGGGCGTCGGGCCATGGCACGTGAGGAGAGAGGCGGGGACAAAAACCCCGGTTTTCCTCTCCTCTGCTACGCCTGCGGGGGGGAAGAAGAAGGGAAACAGTGCCGTTCAAAACGGCACCGTTTGGTCTTTTTTTTTTTTTTTTTTTTTTTTTTTAAAAACGCATGAAACGGCGTCGTTTTGGAGAAAACGCGCCGTTTCATTTAAATTTGGCGCCAGAAATGCGCCAACGTTCACATCAGTCCCCCAATTATTTTTGTTCCTTTCAATTGCGTCCCTGACAATTTCGGTCTTGTCCGCCAAGTTGGCCGCCTTTTCCACTTTGGTCCTTGGCCTCTAAATTATGCAATTTAGCCCTCAATTGATCAATAAACTTCCAATTTCTTCAATTAGGCCCTCAATCAACTCCAAACAGCCCCCCTATCTTTGCGCCTTTCCAAATTGGTCCTGGTTTCGGATTTTCACAATTAAAACCCCTAATTGGCCATTAAACTTCAATATTTATGCAATTAAGCCCCTGATTTGACTTAATAAATTCCTAAAATCATATAATTTGGCCCCAGGACTTTAATTTCTTCAATTTAAAGCCCAAATTGACTTAAAACATCAATTTTCTTGCAATCAAATCCCCTATAAATCCAATAAAAAAACAATTAAACCCATAAACATCCAAATTTGGGCTTCTCTCCTCAAAATTCAAAATTTTCTTCTCAATAGGGTTCTCATCCTTCAAGAATATTTTGTCAAAAATCCAATCTTTGTATCTTTATACTCCTTGACCAATTTTCTGACCATTTTCCGAGCGCTTCTGCCTCTTGTCATTTTTCTAACCTTCTTTGGCTATTTATTTTATTTTATTGCGGGGACCCAAAAATGGGTTACAACATGAAGGAGCTCTTGTTGCAGTTTACAAGGATAAGGGTCAGGCTAAGAACATCTTCAGAAATAATCAAGAAGGAAAAAGAGAAAAAGGAAGAAGCTGGAAATCTGCTAACTGGCAGCAGAACAACAATAACAACTTCATGAGGGGGAAAGAGAAGAAAGAGCATTTTCCTGCTTGCAAATACTGTTAGAAAACTAATCATCTTGAAGCCTGGTGTTGGCTCAAGAATGCTCAATGCCGAAACTGCAAGCAATTTGGTCACATCCAAAGATTTTGCAAAAATAAAACAGAAACTAAACAACAAGCTCAAGTAGCTGATTGTTCAGAAGTCAAAGAAGATCTTCTATTCATGGTCACAATTCAGGACATGTGTAATTCAACAGAGACAAAGGACTCATCATGGCTCATTGATAGCGGCTGCACTAACCATATGACAGCAGACTTAAGCTTGTTCAGAGACTTGGGTAAAAGCTACTTATCTAAAGTCAGAATTGGCAATGGAGACTTTGTGAAGGTTGAAGGAAAAGGAGCAATTGCAGTAGAAACACTGTCAGGTACAAAATTCTTAAAAATGTTCTTTATGTGCCTAAGATCAACCAGAATCTAGTTAGTGTGGGTCAATTGATTGAATCTGGTTATTCAATAGTCTTTAATGATGGAGTGTGTGACATTAAAGATAAAAATGGAGTACTTTTACTTTCTGCAAAAATGATGAACCGAAGTTTTAATGTTAATTGGAATGAAGTTTGTTTGAGTGCTAATACTTATGAGAACAAGGAATCTGTTCTTTGGCACAAACGGTTGGGACACTTCAATTATGCAACTCTAAAAAGAATGGTTGATCAGCAGATGACTCATGGGTTACTAGATATTCAAGAGCAGCAAATTATTTATGAGGCTTGTCAATTGGGAAAACAAACCAGAACTAGTTTTCCTGACAATGCATACAGGGCAGTATCTAAACTCTAGCTTGTACACACAGATGTGTGTGGACCTATGCACAATGAATCATTAAATGGTTCAAAGTATTTTCTTCTGTTTATTGATGATTTTAGCAGGTATAGCTGGGCTTATTTTCTAAAATCCAAAGCTGATGTGTTTGCTGAGTTTGTTAAGTTCAAGGCTACAGTTGAACTAGAAACAGGAAACAAATTGAAGACTTTGAGATCTGACAATGGAGGAGAGTATACCTCTCAACAATTTGAAGCATACCTTGCTAAAGAAGGGATTAAACACCAGCTGACTGTTCCCTACACACCACAACAGAATGGTGTAAGTGAAAGAAGAAACCGAACATTGATAGAGATGGCAAGATGTTTGCTCTATGAGAAGAAGTTGCCATGGGCAGAAGCAGTAAACACAACAACATATCTTATAAACCGAATGGCTTCAAGAGTTTTAGCAGATAAAACTCCTTATGAACTCTGGTATGGTTTTAAACCCAGTATTGATCATTTAAAGGTGTTTGGAAGTATTTGTTATGTTTTGAAACCTGAAGTGAGAAGAAGAAAACTTGATCAAAAGGCTGATATAGGGATCTTTATAGGCTATAGTACAGCATCTAAGGCTTATAAAATTTATGATCTGAATTCTAACAAAGTTGTGGTTGCTAGAGATGTCAAAGTTGTAGAAAATGCTACTTGGGACTGGAAAAATTCATCAGGTGCAGGATCAAAACAGATGCAACAAGATGAGTTGGATGTTGCAAACATGATTGATCTACAAACAGATGTTGCTGGGAATATTGAACAACAAACTGACTGGGATGCTGCAGAAAATAGTGATGATCAACCAGTAAGAGGAACAAGAACTCTATCAGATATCTATAGCAGGTGCAATGTAGCTGAGGAAGAACCTGTAGATGTTGAAGAAGCTATGAATTCTCAAGTTTGGATAGCAGCAATGAAGGAGGAGCTTGCAATGATAGATAAGAATCAAACATGGATGTTAGTTGACAGACCAACTCATAAGAAGGTAATTGGAGTGAAATGGATTTTCAAAACAAAATTAAATGCAGATGGTAAGATCAACAAGCATAAAGCCAAACTTGTAGTGAAAGGATATTCACAAGCGGCAGGGATCGACTTCACAGAAACTTTTGCTCCAATTTCCAGACATGAAACAATGAAGCTCCTGTTTTCTTTAGCAGCCCAAAATGGTTGGTATATATTTCAATTGGATGTTAAATCTGCATTTTCGAATGATGTGCTAGATGAAGAGATTTATGTTGAGCAACCTGCTGGTTTTGAAAAATCAAATTCAACAAACAAGGTTTATTTACTGAAGAAGGCATTGTATGGATTGAAACAAGCTCCTAGAGCTTGGTATAGCAGGTTGGATAATCATCTTTTAAGCTTGGGATTTAACAGAAGCATGAATGAGGTAACTTTATATGTGAAGCATGCTAATGGACATAAACTAATTGTATTAGTTTATATTGATGATTTGCTAATCACAGGGGACAAGGAGCAGCTTGTAGAGGAATTCAAAACCAATATGAAAGACATGTTTGAGATTAATGAACTTGGTTTGTTGACATATTTTTTAGGAATGGAAGTAACTCAAACTGATCAAGGTTACTTTCTTTGTCAAAAACGTTTTTCCTTGAAAATACTGGACAATTTTGCAATGAGCAATTGCAAGCCAGTAAGCACTCCTATGATACAGGGGCAGAAGCTAATGAAAGAGGATGGATCACCAAAAGCTGATGGGAAAGTTTACAGGAGTCTAATTGGGAGTTTGTTGTATTTAACAGCCACACGTCCTAACATTCAATTTGTTGTGAATTATCTTTTCAGGTTCATGCAAGAGCCAAGTCAAAACCACTTTGTAGCAGCTAAGAGAGTATTAAAATATTTGAGAGGGACTGCAGGTTTTGGCATACATTTTGTGAAGTCCAACTCAATCAATCTTGTTGGATTTTCAGACAGTGATTGGGGAGGAAGTGATGAAGGAATGATGAGTACTTCAGGCTACTGTTTTGTTGTGGGAAAGATTGTGTTTTGCTGGAATTCAAAGAAACAATCGGTGGTGGCACATTCTACGGCAGAGGCTGAATATATAGCTGCTTATGTAGCAGCAAAACAACTAATATGGCTGAGGAAGATGCTAACTGACTTAGACTGCAATCAACAAAATCCCACAACATTGTTTTGTGACAACACATCAGCTATAGCCATTTCTAAAAATTATGTGTTCCATGATAGAACCAAGCACATAAAGATCAAATTTCATGCAATCAGGCAATTTCAGCAAGAAGGAGAATTGGAACTATGCTACTGCACTTCCGAAGATCAACTAGCATATTTTTTCACCAAACTGTTGGCTAAAATCAGGTTTGAAGATCTGAGGGCAAGAATTGGAATGACTAGCTTTGGAACCAAGGAGGAGTGTTGAAGTTTGGTACCTAAGCTAGAATAGGATTACTTAACAGTAATCTACTGCATGATTATCTAGTTGTTAGCTGAGATTACTATCTAGATTAGGATATGTTTTGTTTTTGAATTCTTTTGTTAAGTTTATCTAGGATCAAACTAAACTTGTAAACATCTCCTTAAATAAAGGAGAAGTTGGCTGGTACGTTTCTAGTGTTTGCTTTGCTTTGTAATTCTGTTTTCTTTTTCTACGAATAAAAGGGCATGGGATGGCAGTAACCAAGCATCGAATTCTGCTCTTTGTTCTTTAAACTTAATTATTAAGTTCTGAGTTCTTTCATTTTTGTTCTTTCCATCGTGAACATTGTTCTCTGTTCTTTTCTTTCTCCATCAGCAAACATAAGGTTGTTCTTTATATTTCTACAACCACGCACCAGCCATAACAGCAGCTACCTTCTCTTCTTAGTAGAGACAGGACGGACACAAACACAGGTGACACGAAGCCGTAGACTAGGGTAACGAAGCCAACACCGGAGACTAAAAAAAAAGAACGACCAGAACAAGTGAAGATAAGAAGAAACAAGGGGAGTGTCTATTCGGCCAGCAGCATCACGTCTCCATCGCTATCGTCCTCGTCTGTGGTTGCACCAGCCGTCCCTGAACAGATGAATGCGAAGGAGAACAGAGGAAGCACAGGACAAGTTGGGAAGAGGGAATGCTAGTGGAGAATAAGAAGAAACAAAAGAGGAGGAGAAAGCAACCGGCCAGTCTTCCTTCACCAGCGTCTCCATGGCCAGCATCAGTAAAGTTCTTTGCCTTCCCCCTTCCTCCGTTATAATTCACGCTACAGTAACTGTAAATTATAATTCACTTGCTACTATATAAGTGAATTATAATTAAGTTGTTTTGGTGTGCGTTGTCATGCGTACTTGCAACTCAGCTTGGTAATTGGCTTAAACCAGTGACCAGACTAGGAAAAAAATAAAAATAAAATTAATTTTTATTTTAAAAAAATTTAATTCTTGTAGATTTATTTATTTTGTGCCAGAGTCAAGAATAGAGTACCTTTTGGTTACACAATATTTACTAATGCTAGAGTTGAAAATATTCATAGACAAATATTCACTAAGAGAATATTATAGGTAGACCAATAAAAATGGAATACAAACAAACCTTTAGCAATTTAAGACAAAACTAGTAATGCAGCTTGCCTCTAAAAGAACGCTTAAAGAGTGATAGTATCTTCCTTTCGTGGAACTAGTCACGTAACATAGAATCTATGTTGACCAGTTAAGGTTCCTAGTAACCATAATGATAGATGTTGATTCCTTAAACTAGACCTTTTCCCCCAAAGAACTGCCAGATATTTGTTTTTTTTTTTTCAGTCGAGAGATTTAATTTTTTAATCGGTTGCCGCGATGTTCGAGTGTAACAAGTTTCATGCCTCAACTCTTTTTTACTGAGAATTTTGCTATGTTATTTTTTAGGTTTTGTTATTTACATGGCTAGTTCCAACATCATGATCATGAGTTTTGAAGATTAATGACAGTTGACTTTGATATTTTTTAAGTTTTTTTTTTTAACTTCACTCTTAAATGTTTATTTTTTGCTATAGTTGTTCTTTGTGCTTTTCTCTATCACTTTCCTTTCAATACGGTAATCTCAATCATGTTTCCATGGTCACGAGGTTATCAAGTTAACCCTAATTAATTTATGTTTTTTTATGTTTTTTTTAATTGAAAGTTTCATATCTCGACATTCTTTTATTGAGAAATTTGGTTTGTTGTTTGTTTTTTTTTGTTTGACTCATGCATGGGTAGTCTTGGTCTCATGATTACAATTACGAGTTTCAAATATTAACATTAGTTGAACTCTAGTATTTTTTTTTAAGTCATTTTTTAATATATAATTTTTTTAATTTCATCTTTCAACATTTTAATTTTTCTAAGAGTTGGTCTTCGTATTTTTTTCTTTCACTTGTTTTTTCATGGGGTTATCCAATTATATACCAATGGTCACAATGTTAGCGAATTAACAAGGGTTAATCCATATTTTTTTTGTTTTTCTTAATTATTATTTTCTTAATTCATCATTCAACATCGAGTTTTTTTTATAATTAAGGTTCATGATTTGATGCAATTTGCTTTCATTTGTGATTTTTTTTTACCTTTTATTTGCATAGATAATTGTTTGATTAAATATTAAATAAAAAATATATTCTAAAAAATAAAATTATGAAACACAACTTAGTGCATGAACCGTGTTGTGAAATCAAATATCCTTTGTGTTTTTTCATTTTCATTCTTTAACATTTAACTTTTTTAGAATTGATATTTCATCTTCTTCTTTTTTTTTCACTTTTCTTTCTATGATAATCATGTCGTCTATTGTCACGACATTACTGTATTTATACAATTTGACCAAGGTTTTTTTTAAAAAAACAATTCTTCATTGAACATTGGATATATGATTTTTTTTTTTTATCTTCTATCAGCACATATAGTTGTTTGATAAAAAAAAAAAAAAAAAAAACTCTAGAAAATATAATTGTTAAACACAACTAAATATATAATTTATATTGCGAGATTAAATATTTTAATTTTGATTTTTTTATTAAATATTAAGAGTCATTTCTATTTGTTATTGAAAAATATTTTATATTAAAAATGCATTGTAAAACCTATTTAATAATATTTTTCTTACAAATAACCGATCGGCCGCCGAGCGCGGGTCCAAAACTAGATACATGGTCTACGTCTAACTACTGCAACAGTTCTCTTTTTCTATTAACATAATTAAGTTTAGGACAACGTCTAATATCACTATGGTGGGACAGCCATTCTATTTGCAAGTCCTCAAGCTCATCAAGCTCAGGACAATCCCAGATAATCAATTCGTCGAGAGAGGTGAGGTGCTGAAGCTCCGATACAGATTTCAGATTTATCAGACTTAATATTTGAAGAGATAAAAGGGAGGAGGGCAGCTTCTCTCCTGGCACGGACTCGAGCTGAGAACAATCCGAGATAATCAATCTGCAAAGAGAGTTGAGGTGCTGAAGCCCGATTACAGATTTCAGATTTATCATAGCTGATAGTTGAAGAGATACAAGGGAGGAGGGCAGCTTCTCTCCTGGCACGGACTCGAGCTTAGGAGAACTACAGATATGTAATTCACGAAGAGAGGTGAGGTGCCGAAACCCCTTATATTCCAGATCTTCCAAATCCCAGATTTCAAGGTCTTCAAGGGAGGAGGGAAGTGTGCCTTCTTGAAAGGACTCAAGCTTAAGGCTCCTCCTTATCTTCATTTTGCGAAGAGAGGTGAGCTGCCGAAGCTCCTTGTAGTCCCGGTCTTGCTGATTCCATAACTGAAGGAATTCAAGGGAGGAAGGCAGCCCCTGCAACGATTCAAGTTTAGGACAACTCCCGATCTTCAAATTGTGAAGAGAGGTGAGGTGATGAAGCCCAATGTAATCCAGAGATTCCAGTTTACAGAGATAAAGCCATTCAAGGGAGGGGGGCAGCGCCTGTTCTGGTATGTGCTCAAGTTTAGGGTAACTCTCAATACTCAAATATCTAAGAGAGGTGAGGTGATGAAGCCCCTGGTATTCAAGGGAGGAGGGCAGCACCTGTTCTGATATGATCTCAAGTTTAGGGCAACTATCGATCTTCAATGTGTCAAGAGAGGTGAGGTGATGAAGCCCCTTGTAGTCCAGAGATTCTAGATTTCTGAGATGAAGGTATCCAAGGGAGGAGGGAAGCGCCAGCTCTGATATGGACTCAAGCTTAGGGCAGCCCTCGATATCCAATACCTGAAGAGATGTGAGGTGATGAAGCCCCATGTAGTCCAGAGATTCTAGATTTCTGAGATCAAGGTAACCAAGGGAGGAGGGAAGCACCTGCTCTGATATGGACTCAAGCTTATGGCAACCCTCGATACTCAATCTCCGAAGAGATGTGAGGTGATGAAGCCCCTTATAGTCCAGAGACTTCAGGTTTCCCAGACGTTTGATTTCAAGGGTTGTAAGAGATGTGAGGTGATGAAGCCCCATGTAGTCCAGAGATTCTAGATTTCTGAGATAAAGGTATTGGAGGGAGGAGGGAAGCGCCAGTTCTGATATGGACTCAAGCTTAGGGCAGCCCAAGATACACAATCTCTGAAGAGATGTGAGGTGATAAAGCCCCATGTAGTCCAGAGATTTCAGGTTTTCCAGACGATTGATTTCGAGGGTAGTAAGAGTAGAGGGCAACGTCTCCTCTTCAAAAGACTCCACGTCGTTCCCAGTTAATCTGAAGCATGAAAGAGAAGGGAGTGCTTGCAAACCACATACCTTGAGTTTGATACAATCCACAATGTAAAGTGTGTTTAATTTGAAGGGTAAACCTCCTTCAGGAAACGAATCAACTTCTGGAAGTGAGATCAATTGCAAATCCTGTAGGGAAGGGAGGAGGGAACGCATGTTTTCCGGCAACGACTTCAAATATAAGCAACCCTCTAACACAAGGCTTGTCAAATCTGGGGCAGCTAGTCCTCCTTTGGGGAAAGAAACTAAATTAGGACAGTGACTGATTGTCAGATGACAGAGAGCAGGGAGAGGTCTCTCGCCTATGCAAAGGGATTCGAGATTGAGACAACGTTGAATGGCAAGTGTGGATACCTGGGGTAAAAGGTCTAGCTGGCAGCGCTTAAATGAACTACATTCCTTGACTTTGATATGAGTGAAAGAAGAGGGATCCAAATGACTCATTTGCTCCATTCCCTTTAGCTGGGGATCTCGTCTAAACTGAAGGCACTTCAGATCTGATACCCCAGATATACGTCTTTTATCGCCCTCAGATACATTGATTACGTCGAGCATGGGAGCCTCTGGAATTGAAACCACAAGCTGCGGACATTCTTGAATATAAAGACTCAATAAACAAGGAAGGTGACTAGGCAAGCCATTTGTTAACTTGGGGCAATGTCTTATGCGGAGATCTGCAAGATGAGGGAAAGCACCAGCTACATCTGTATTCCATTCCTGCCAGTTTCGCATCCCCTCAAACTTTAATCTTTCGAGGGATTTAAATGGCTTCTCAATCCAAGGGTCAATTCCATAGAACTCAGAACTAACTGCCACGACATCATCAAATCCTTCAATATGGAGCTCTTCTAGAGAAGGCAGCTGCCCCACTGGTGGCAAGAGGATGCAGTTCTTACATCCAGAAAGTGTCAACTTTACCATATTTGAGAAAGAAGACTTTCCAAGCCAGCCTGGAAACGTTGTACCCCCGTAACCAGTAATGACAAGCTGTTTCACATTTTCAGAAGGCTCCAATCTCTCAAGTACTTCTCTCTCGTGCAGTGTGTCATCCGTATTGCCATCCCACTTCAACCCCAACTCCTCAATCTTCTTCTTACCCTTCAAATCGGCATCCGAAGCATCTTGAGCATTTGCAACATCTCTGAGATTCCGAATAGAAAGTTTTTTCCTTATATGTGAGAGCTTGCACAGCTGTTTTACGCTAGACCCACTCTCTTTTCCCACGATGTAATATTGCATAGTTTGAAGCTTCGTGAGTTTCCCCATTTTTGGTGGCATCTGTTTCAAATTTGTCCCTTCAATATCAAGATGTTGTAAGTTGACCAAGTTGGAGATGTTGGATGGCAACTCCATGAGATGTCGGCACTCTCCTAACAATAAACTTTGCAAATAGTACAAGGTGCACACACTATCAGGTAACCTTTCAATCGGTGTCCCGCGAAGGTCCAAGTGCCGCAAATGTTTCAAGTTGGAAATGTAGGATGGCAACTCCATGAGATGTCGGCACTTGCTTAACAATAAACTTTGCAAATAGTACAAGGTGCACACACTTTCGGGCAACCTTTCAATGGCGGTGTCAGAAAGGTCCAAGTACCGCAAATGTTTTAAGTTGCCAATGGAAGTGAGCAACTGAGAAGAAATATCTTTTGGTTGACATAAAAATAGCATTCGCAAGCGTTTAAGATTTGGCAAGATGTCAATCAGTGCCTCACTATCAGCTTCCTCAAAAAAATTCAGCGGAAACAAGGCGCGCAAATGTTGGACTCCATGAATACTACGAAATACCCGAAGTTGTCGGCCATATTCTACCTCTGAAGTGATTGATAAATAACGAGTCCTTTCTGGAAGCGAGCATGAATGTTCACCCTCTAACCCAGAGCCCGATTCATTAATACCAAGCTTAAAGCAAAATTCTCCTGACGCGTATTCAGCTAAATCACTTATGAGGTCATGCATGCTGAAAAAAGAATCAGAAGTTGATTGCTGGAAAAGTGACCTGGAGACAAGATCATCAAAGTATTTTTCGCCTATTTCTTCCATCTCCTCAACACCTCTGGGCTGGACTAAAAATCCTTGTGCCATCCATGAAGTGATTACTTCATCCTTACGAAATTCATAACCCTTGCGAAATATTGCACAATAAGCAAAACAACGTTTGAGGTGTGAAGGGAGATAATAATAGCTCAATGTTAGAGCTGGAGGGATGTTTTCATTCGACGAACCCCACATACTGCTATTGGATATCTTCTCCCATTGCTTGACATCTCCTACGGAGTGCAAAAGACCCCCAAGAGTTTTCGCTGCCAACGGTAAACCTTCGCACTTTCTCACTATTTCTCTGCCATATGCTTCCAAGTGTGAGACTGCTCCAGAATTTACACCACTAAATGCATCCCTTGCAAACAACTTCCAGCAATCTTCTTCGCTTATTACATTCAAGTGGTGAGAGGGGATGACAGTTCCCGTGACTGTTGCTACATCTTCATCCCGTGTTGTCACGACAATCTTACTTCCTTGCTCCACATACTGCAAAGGTAGCAGTAATTTATACCATTCATTGTACTTAATGTTCCACGCGTCATCTAGAACAAGTAGAAGTTTCTTCCCTTTTAATGCCTCCATTAGAGATTCATCTGGTTCTTTGGAGCGGCAAGTACTTGCGTTGATCTTTTCAAGAATATCCTTAATAATCCTGGCAACATCAAATTGTTGAGAAGCCCAGACCCAGGCCTTGAGCTCGAAGCACTGCTTTACCCTATCATCGTTGTAGATAAGCTGAGCAAGAGTAGTTTTACCAATCCCGCCCATACCCACAATAGGGACCGCACATACCCTTCTGTCGTTGTGTTGTGTCAACAAGTGCTCCATTATGGCTTCCTTATCAGCTTCCCTTCCATATACATGAGTTTCATCAACCACAGGAGTTGTTTTCTCTGACAATGGTCTCCATCCACCAGTACCTTCTATGTGGCGCAGATCACACTTGTGTTTAAGTAAACGTTCAAGCTTCTCAAGGATCCTTTGTAACTCTGCTCCCATCTCTTTCATCCTTCTATTAGGAACCAGATACCTAATTACCTGCAATGGTGGACTAAATATATGAGATAGAATTCAGGAAAACATTATAATTTTATAATATCAAAACATAAACATTAAGATTTTTACATCTAGAAAATTAATAAGTTTTCTTTCTACAGATCTTTTTCAACAATTTACAATTGTTGATGCTAACTTAATGCACGCAGTAAAATTCAAGTTTTAAAAAAGATAGTGATTAAATGTCATTAGTGATTTTCATAGCCCTTATTATATTATATTAAAATTAAAGTTTTTATTTTTAATACTTAAAACAAAGATATATATGAAGCTTTCATATATAAAATATCATTTCAGAATCTAATTGTGCTAACAAAAAATCAGGGCGTAATTCTTGGTGATTATTATATATATAAATACTAAGAAATTTAATATTTATAATAATGGGTTTTTGAATCTCGTAAGTCCTAATTATTCATCATTAAAAATATTGAAAGACAATTCAAATTTTATATCCCTTATTTTTTCAGAACAATTAAAATTTATTTATGCTCTCATAAAAAATATATAATTTAATTAAAATTGACAAAATTTATATAAATAATTCAGATTTTAAAAATCCAAAGCCCATGTTTAGAAAACTAGCTAGATAATAAATGAGAATTTGCAAGCATAATTTCACCACAGACACCAAAAGCCAATAATATTAGTTGCATGCATAACAATGAATACTCTTTAATTAAAACTCACAGAAAGACAAAAACCATGCCTAAAATTAATTATACATGAAAGTAAAAAACAAACAATAGAGGGATCAATAAAAACATTTTATGATGAAGCAAGGTCTATAGGTGCAGAAACTTATGCTTACCCAATTGCTGTCAGGTCGAGGGGCATCAATGTCCTTGGATCGTAGATATTCATAATTAATCTCCTCCAATATGTCCTCAGCTTCATACACAGCGTGTTTAACATCATTAAGCCAGTTCTTCACAGCATGCTTTGTAATCTGCTTCTCCTCCGCATCGTCGAGTAGTCCGTTGACAGTATTCAGTGTTTCATTCAGCTTTTCCAGAAGACCATAATCGAGTTTGTGGCTTTTGAAGAAGCCCAGAACCTCACGAGAGGCCAACCTGTCGACCAGAACCTCAATGAGAGCAGAGAGAATTGATCCTCCGATCAACTCCAGAGCCATGGTGGATTTTTGCAGAAAGGGTGAGGGTGGGAATATGTGAAAGAAAAGGAGAAGTGGAAAGCAGGGAATATGTGATAATTAAGCCACTGAATTGCATGATGGGAATACGTAGACTTTATAGGAAAAGAAGATACAAGAAAAATATATTAATTATATTATATTGTATCAGCGCTCCACGATTCAGGTACAGGTATTATTGTTGTATTTTATACTATACTAGTTATATGCCCCGCGCGATGCCGCGGATCAATTATTTTTTGCTTTTTAAAAATAGTCAAAATCTAAAAATATTAGGTTTTTTTTACAAAGTTATACCCAAGAGTCTTAGATTTGGTTGCAACGTCTAATCTAAGAGTAATATTTATAATATTAACAATAACATTAAACTTGGATTAACCCTTAGCATAAAAGTGTCTGGACTGCAATACCAGACCCAATAGCATTGGACGTGGGTTTAACTGCAAGGTCGTGTCATAAAAATGTGATAATTAAATAGATTAGTTAAAAAGAAAAAAACAAAGAAAAAAAACCAACATGAAGAAAAAAACTAATGAAAAAAAAGAAAAAAAAATATGAATTAATTGGGTTAACCCTTCAAACCAGGTTAACCCGTCATACCTTGAATTCGCATCGTGAAAGTTTGATAATTAAAAATGAAAAAATAAATTAATGGGTTAACCCAGAATTAACCGGGCTAACTCGTTAAACCAGGTTAACCTATCAAACCCGGAATCCGTGTCATGAAAGTTTGATAACTAAATAGAAAAAAATTTAACATCAACAATTTAAATTAAATGAAAAAAATTAATTTAAAATAAAAAAAAAAAGCAAAAAAAAAAATTTCAGGTTAACTCGTCAAACCAAGTTAACCTGTTAAACTTCGGATCGGTGTCATGAATGTTTGGTAACTAAATAAAAAAAAAAGTGAACATTAACAAACTAAACTAAATGAAAAAAAATTAATTAAAAAGAAAAAAATCAAAAAACTAATACGGGTTAACTTGTCAAACCATGTTAACCCGTTAAATTCAGGATCTGTATCATGTAAGTCTGATAACTAAATAAAAAAAAATTAACATTAACAAACTAAATTAAATAAACAATTTATGAAAATAAAAATAAATAAAAAAATTGACGGGTCAACCCAAATTTAACTGGGTTCTCCCGTGAAACCAGATTAACCCGTGAAACTTAGGATATATGTCATGAAAGTCTAATAACTAAATAGAAAGAAATTTAACATGAACAAACTAAACTAAATGAAAAAAAAATTATTAAAAAGAATAAAAAGCAAAAAAAACAATTTTATTTTAACTTGTCAAACCAAGTTAACCCGTTAAATCTGGTAAACATATCATGAAAATCTGACAGCTAAACAAAAAAAAAATTAAACATTAATAAACTAAATTAAACAAAAAAAATTTTGTTAAAAAAAAAAAACAAAGGAAGTAGCTAAAAAAAATCCCAAAAAACATTAAAAAAAAAACAGCTAAAAAAACTAAGACAACTTAAAAAAAAAAAAAAACACTTAAGAAATCAGTGTTTTACTGTGGAAATGAAAAAAATTAATTAAAAAGAAAAACTAGAAAAAAAAAATCTAAGTTAACCCGTTAAATCTGGAATGCGTTTTATAAAAGTTTGAGTTAGAAAAAAATTTAACATTAACAAAAAAAATTTTTAAAAAATATCCATTAAAAATAACAAAGAAAAAATGAAGAAAAAGAAAAGCAAAAAGTAAAAAAAAATCTAAATTAATTGGGTTAACCCTCAAACCAAGTTAACCCGTCAAACTTGGGATTCACTTCATGAAAGTTTGATAATTGCATATAAAAAAAATTAACAGGTTAACCCATAATTAATGTGGTTAACTCATGAAACCAGGTTAATCCATAATTAATTTAACAAAATAAATTAAACAAAAAAATTAATTAAAAAGAAAAATCAGAAAAAAAATCTGGGTTAACCTGTTTAAATTAAACAAAAAAAATTAATTAAAATGAAAAAATGAAAAAAAAACTTAAAAAAAAAAAGCAAAAAGCAAAAAAAAAAAAAAAAGTTGCTTTACAGGGATAGTGTTTTACTGTGGACTGCACAGTGCAGTCCACAGTAAAACACTGATTCCTTTTAGCTATATATATATAATAACTAACAAATTTCAACAAAAATAAATAAATAAATTTGTTAATCGAAGAATAAAAAGATAATATATGTGTTTAATACAATAAATTTAAAAATATATAAACGGTAAAAAAAAACATGAATGTTAATTCAAGATTAAATTTAAATTAAGAAGTTGATTTTTTCTAATAAAAAAGCAAAACATAGATACATATAAAAATATATATGAATTGCATATATACTAAAAAGAGTTATGTTAGTAAATAATAATATAGATGCATTAAATATTATAATAAAGGAAATAGAAAAGACAGCAAGACCATTTTTAAAGTAAATTTTTATTTAATTATATGGCAATTAAAATAAATATTAATTTGAAAAAGTTTGGATGATTTAAATTTTATAGAATATTTTTTTTTTTCAAATTCTTCATCTCTTATATTTTTTTTCCTATTTTGAATAAACAAATCTTTTTTATTAATAAAACCCTTTTTTCAAGTAACACTTAAAGTTATTAAAACCAATATCCTCAAGAATTCTAATAATTTAAATCCATGAGGAAAAAATATGTTTCTTTTGGTCAAAACTCCCTTTTCCTTATTTATTTGTTTTTTATTTTGAAGAAATATGTCTTTTTTATTAGAAGCATTTTTTTAAAATAAAAAATCATCATGATTTGAAAAGGAAGTTTCAGTAAAAATAATTATATCTTTATAATTTTTTATGCGCTTGTAAGGAAAAGTAAAAGAATAATTAATTCACATAAACAAAATAAAAATTCACAATAACAAAATATATATTTTATTTTTTTGTAAAGATTCATGTGCAATATTTAAAGGCCAAGTGAATGAAGCTCATGCGCACCCATGCTTGAAAGGCTAGGCTCAAACGCTTGATTTGCAACATGGTCAGCCTCCATTGGACCTAAAAGGTCAGGCTTATGTGTTTTATTAATTTGTCTAAGATTTTTTGAAGTAGAATAGATAACATGTCTTGAGCAAATAACATATTATTATTTAGTAGGAAATTGGAATCCAACCTTCTGGGCTACCAAACTCTCAAATTTCAACTTGTTTTCAACCAAAAATATCTTGGGAACCTTAAAAAAAACCCATACAAAAAACCTTTATAAAAACCAATTTATCTTTTCTATCATGGTTAAACAGTAAAATCACATGTATTTAACTTCCTTTTTAAAGGCAAATGTAATAACACTAAAATCAATATTTTTTTTATTCTTAAAATATGACTCACCAAAATACTTCTTTGTTTTTTTTTTTTTTCTAGCAATTTTCTCTCTATACTCGCTGCATCAAGGAATTAAAATGGGAGGAAAATAAATTTCTAGAATTAAATATAAATAGCTAAAACTACAATGATAAGAAAAAAAATAGGAACCACAATGAACTTTAATGAGAATTTCCAAGAACCAAACTCAACAATCAAAGAGTGAAACATGTGGGAAATGAAGTTTACAGCTAAAATATGAACACATAAAATTGGACGTGATCTTTCTTCTCTACTGTATTAATGATGCATCATTAAGTACAAATCTTTACATCTTCTCTGTGACATCCCACCAGCTCTTGAAAAGGAGAAGAAAGCAGAAGCCATGGTGGATCTTCGCGGAAGGTGTGAGAGAGAAGGCCGTAGAAAGCAGAATCCAATGAATTGCATAAAGACAACAAACATACAGACTTTTAAAGGAAAAGAAAAGACAAGAAGATTCATGGAAGCCGGTTTTAAACTTCCTAACAATATTAAATTATTTATATTATATTCACACTTGGTAAAATTACTAGCTACAACCTTCTTTGCCTCCACTAATTTCTGAGCAAGATCATTGATTCCTTTTTATCTCTGGAAATTCTTCACAAGATCTCAGGTTAAGAATATAAGTTTCGAGTTGATTATAAATTGTTACAAGCTTAACAATGTAAGCCGGCCGTGCTGGCATCCCTGACTGTTTGCCGGCGATCATTTTGTAATGATATTCTCGTCGGACGTGATCTTTCTTCTCTACTGTCGGCTAAGCATCGCATCTGATGTTCTCTGAACGTGAATCTACAATGGCCTTTGGGCGGCAATTTGGGTGCAATGTAGAAAGCTAATAAGCCATGATGGGAATACGTGGACTTTAAAGGAAAGGAAGAGACAAGAAAACGCGTGGAAGCGGTATGTAAAAATAAATTTGATAATCGAATAATAAAAAGATATAATTTCTGTGTTTAAGACAATAAATTTAAAAATATATAAACAGTTAAGCAGTACAAATTATTATGGATTAATTATCTTCTTGTGGACATCCATAAAATATTAATAATAAGTTTTTTACATGCGAAGAATGATAAATTATAAATTATAAATTTAATATATATTAAAAATAAAATTAACTTAATTAAATATATAAAAATAGATCAAAGAAATATTTTATAATACAAGAAACAAATCAAGTCCTTAAACTTTATTTATCTAGCTAAATTGTTGATAGTAACCATATTGCGTACACATTCAAATTAATTCTAAAAATTCTAAGAATTCGTAGTTTAATTAGTCAAATTTTATATTTATTTTTTAAAAATTATTAATTTAATTTTTAAAATTTTAAAATCATTAAAAATTTATATAATTATTAATTTTAAAATTTATAAAATTAATTAAGTACATATAAACAAATCTAAACATAAATAATGTTCCACCGTCGATAGGAGATAACTTGGTGCATCGGAAGCACCATGTTAATTTCCAAAGCCACCAATGATGCGCCGCCGTGGATAGCAAAGACGAATTAATTTGAGGACTCTTTTGACTATTCTTAATCTCTGCAGAGTCAACAAAGCCACTTTCAAAGTCTTCTTATATAACAAGACAAACCCTATTTATGACATTGATGCACACCTACCGTCCTTTCGTTTTTCTTTTCCACCCTATTTATGACAGCCTGCCGACCAAAACCTCAATGACAGCACAGATAATTATTTATGACATTGATGCATAATTGCATACCTACCGTCCTTTCGTTTTTCTTTTCCACACAAAATAGTTCCTTCGTGGAAATCTTAATTGTTAAGTTTTTTAACGGGGTAATGGTTATTTTCTATTTAAAAAAATATTTAAAAAATAATTTTATAAAAAATAATTTTTTATATTATCACATTAAAATAATATAACAACAATAAAACAATATTAATTTCAAGCGAATATTTTTTTTAAATCATAAAAAAACAATTTTCGATATAAAAACAAATTCATGTATTGCCAATGTGGAAACCCAAAGAATATATACAACCTCGGTGAAATTAACAGGTGAATACGACTGCGCCCTTTCATTTTTCCATGTCAAAGTCCAAACGCTCCAGAGAGCTAGCGTTCTCTTCTTTGGTTTCTTGACCGTGCATGTCCCTATTATTATGCCGTCCTTTCGTTTTTCTTTTCCACCCTATTTATGACAGCCTGTCGACCAAAACCTCAATGACAGCACAGATAATTATTTATGACATTGATGCATACCAACCAGTCCTTTCGTTTTTGTTAACAAGACAAACTCTATTTATGACATTGATGCATACATACCGGTCCTTGAGTTCTTGCCATGGATTCAAGTCTAAAATTTAAATTTGACTGCCACCTTCGTGGAAATCTTAATTGTTAAGTTTTTTAACTGGTAATGGTTATTTTTTATTTAAAAATATATTAAAAAAATATTTTTTATTTTTTAAAAATTATTTTTTTATATTATCACATCAAAATAATCTAGCAACAATAAAATAATATTAATTTCAAGCAAATATTTTAAAAAAACAATTATAAAATACAATTTTCAATATAACAACAAATTCATGTATTGCCAATGTGGAAATCCAAAGAATATATACAACCTCGGTGAAATTAACAGGTGAATACGACCGTGCCTTTTTATTTTTCCATGCCAAACGCTCTACAGAGCTAGCGTTCTCTTCTTTGGTTTCTTGGCTGGGGTTTTATATCTAAGTGGATACGTGCATGTCCCTTACACAAGGTAATTTTTGTTTTGTGATGTAAAAGTATTTTTTGAAAAAAAAATTATTATTTTTCATTTTTATTTCAAATTAATTTTCAAAATGAATCTTTAATGATATGTTAAGTTTTCAGTAATTAAAAAAAAAAAAAGGCCAAATGTTTTCACCTCGGGACACACTGAAATGATATGTACAATATTAAATTTTCATATTTTTTAATTCATTTTTGTTAATCCTTGTTAATTATCACTGGGTTCTTCAAGGATTGCCATCACCGTCACGGGCAAGAAGGATCCGAATGTACAGTATTAAATTCATGGAAGCCGGTTTAAAACTTCCAAACAATATTAAAAATTTTATCTCTTGGTGTCTTTTTTATCAGCATGATTAAGGCATCATCAAGTGGATTAAGACTGGGTTAACTGTCTTCAAATGGGCTTAAATAAGACAAGAATAATAAGTTTTCAATCTATGCCATTAATAAGTTTTACAAGATTTCATATGTTAAAAGCATTGTAAGATTTTCTCATTATTAATACTTTCAAATATATCTTTTTCAATATAAATAACCATAATCAAACAATTATTTAATCAATTATCTTTGATTCGAGTGTATAACCGACTTTTAACTAATTTCATCACTGAAAATATTCTCTCTAATGATGCCGTGATTTGTCTTCACCAATTTCTGAGCAAGATCTCATGTCAACAATGTAAGTTTCAAGTTGATTATTAAGTACTGCAAGCTCAACCATGGAGAAGTCGGATGGATAGAATTAAGCAAGATGAATCAACTTTTGCTTATCATAAGCATGAAAAGACTCACTTGGATTCAAACATGCAATGCAGGAAGCAACTCCGTGTGTATCTTGGTAAAACAATTTTTAAGTTCTTGAAGTTGTATGTCAATTGTTGTGCAGAACAACTCGGCTTGTTAATAATACAAGTTTGTTAATTGTTGGATATTACACCTTGATCGACAGCAAATGACAAACACATCATTTATTTTTGGAATATCAATGCTATGTCTTTTATAAAAGGAAAAAATCCCATCAACTAAATATTTTCAATATCCTTTGTCGCACGTGTGCGGCATCGCGGTGAAAATCATATAAGTATGTCCCACTTTAAATCTAAAATGTAATATTCTATATCTATTTGAAAAATATGGGGAGACAAGAAATTCTTGTCGTTTATTGATGGAATGAGAGTCGCCACCTAGTATTTTGGTCACTAGGAACCCTAACTGGTCTCAGAGATCGAGCACGGGGACTGGTTGCGTAAATGGAAGGTATTAGCACCCCAAATACGCCCTACATAAGGTAAGCTGCATTGTTTTATTATCTGATAAAATCTAAGGTCTTTTTGTGTTTTCCTAGTTGTTGGTATAGTTCAAGAAAAGTACTCCTCGGTAAGGAGATCCTTATCTTAATGGGTAATTCTGAAATTAATAAAAGAATTTAATATTCGGAATACATCTTACGTATAAGATCGTAACCCCAAATACTAAAAGAAAACACAATAATTTTTTTGAAAATTTTTGAAATATTAGCCTAGTTCTCATGTCTTGAATAAACTGGTTATTAAAGCCAAAATGCGTGCTAATACATATATTGTTTTGAAATTTTCTTTGTTGTGTGAAAATATGATGTTATAATATATATATATACAAAAACATGGAGAGACTAGGCCGTATGCATTAAAACAAAAACATTTATATATATATATATTTTTTGATGTTCTGAAGAAAAGCGGGTATTTTAATACTGGATTTGTATCTTTACGGTATAAAAATACAACCCAATATTAAGCCATTTTAATAAAAATATACAGGAAAATCAGCAAATATTTTTAGGGATTTTTTTAGAATTTTTTGAAAGCAAAACATTTTTTTATTTTAAAAAAACTTTTGACGTTTTGACGAAAACCGGGTATTTTAATATTGGATTTGTATCTTTACGATATAAAAATACAAACCAATATTAAGTTATTTTGACAAAAAAAAAAACACGAAAATCATCAATATCTCTTCAAAGATTTTTCAAAATATTTTTTTTAATTTTATACACACACACACACACATACATAATATAAAACATTATAATATATAATATAGCATATAATATGGGCTGGGCCGACCTAAATAAATGGGCCAAACATCAGCCCAAAAAAGGGACTGGGCCGATCTCAGCCCAAAATGAGATTGGGCCAATCTCGGCACAACAAAATTTCTCTTTGGTCTGGGCCAAACCCGGCCCAGACATGCAAGGCTGGGTCAGAATCGGTATGGCCCAGAAATACATCAAAGCTGGGCTAGAAGCCTGGCCCAACGAAAGACCCAACGGGGGGGGATTATTTTTCCCCTCCCCTCCTCCTACATGCAGAACGATTCTGCATGCAGGAGGAACACTCATGTAGCAAAAAAATGCAGGGGAGAAGAATACTTTACCTGGCGCGGAGGAGGCGGTGCTGCAGGTCGGACTGCTTCGCTAGTGGTGTTGCAGTGGAGGCCGGTGGCGGTGTCGTGGCTCACGGACGGCGACTCCAAGCGGCGCTGCGGCTGTTTCAAAGGGTTATGTGTTCTCTTGGTTCTCTGTTTTCTTTCTGTTTTTAAGTTTCCCTCCTGGTTTCAAGCTTCTCCTTCCTCTCCGTTTGAGTTTATCAGTGGTTCCCTTTTGTTCGGTTCGTTCTCTCTCCTCTGTTCATTTTCTGTTTCTCTCCATTTCCTCTCCGTTCGTCCTCTCAATTCCCTCCCCCCTCTCGCGTGCTAGCGTTAAGTCTCTATTTATAGGGGGCAAGGGAGCGGAGGCGTCATTATGGCTGCATGCGGAGCGGGGCAGCGCCGATCGGTTGGCCAGTGGGTGCGACTGGCAAGGCGCGGCTCCCCTGGTTTCTCATCATCAAAGGGCGTAGGGCTTCGGGTCGTGACAGAAGCGTGCGGAGGAGAGAGGCGGCAGAATTTAAAGAAGAAAATAACAAAAATCTTTATCTCTTCCCCTGTTGCACGTCCAGGGGAAGAAGAAAGAGGAACAGTGTTCTCAAAACGACACTGTTCCGAGCTTTTCCTTCTTTTTTTTTTTAACATGAAACGGCGTTGTTTTGGACAAAACGCGTCGTTTCATTTAAATGGCGCCAGCACGTCAACTTCCAAATCAGCCCTCAATTATATTTTATACATTTCAATTGCATCCCTGCCAATTTCAATCCCCGCCCCCATAGTTGGCTGCTTTTTCCACTTTGATCCTTGACCTCTGATTTATGCAATTGAGCCCTCAATTGATCAATAAACTTCCAATTTCTTCAATTAGGCCCCTGAATCAATTCAATACAGCCCCCTCTATCTTCGCGCCTTTTCCAAATTGATCCTTGGTTTCTGATTTTCACAATTAAGCCCCTAATTGGCCATTAAACTTCAATATTTATGCAATTAAGCCCCTGATTTGAGCTAATAAATTCCTAAAAAATATATTTTGGCCCAGAACTTAAATTTTTTCTAATTAAAGCCCAAATTGACTTAAAAATCAATTTTTCTTGCAATCAAATTCCCTATAAATTCAATTAAAAATCCAATTAAGTCCATAAACATCCAAATTTGGACTTTTCTCCTCAAACTTCCAATTTTCTTATCCAACAGGGCTCTTATCATTAAAGAATATACTATCAAAAATCCATCTTTGTATTTTTAACCTCCTTGACCCATTTTTCTGATCATTTTCTGAGCGCTTCTGCCTCCTGTTATTTTTTTAACCTCTTTTGGCTATTTATTTTATTTTTTATGGGGACCCAAAAATGGGTTACAACATCCTTCATCCCTTATCATTTGGATTTGTTGTTTCAAAACTTTAACCAAAGTCAACACATTTATGATATCTTGATATTTTCTTTGTAATACTTGAGTTAATTCATTTGTGATTCCTTGTATATTTTTCATCAAATACAAATTGAAAACAAATTTATAAGATTGTACTAAGTCAAGATGTGTTCAATACTCATTCTCTCACCTATCTTATCTTAAATCTTGGTTTCTCTAAAGGGTTTTAGTGAGAAAGCTCTTAATTTTTTTTTTCTATTCTAGTTGTTTTAGCATTAGTCGGCAATTTAGAAGGGAGAAAGAAGCTAAATTTTTAGTTTTCCCAGCTTATTTATGAAAATGTCACTAATAAGCATGCATGTTATTTTTAGTCTAACTGTTGTTATTCTCTCATGATCTACCCTCAACTTTTAATCCAAAATAGAGCAATGTGTCAAGAGGAAGCTTGTGGACTTTCAACTTAATCAAATGGTCAGATTGAGAGTCATGCTCAATAACATAAAACTAGTCAATATGTGATTTTATATTGAAATTCAAATTTTCTTATTTAATAATTACTAGAACCATATAAGTTATTTTACTAAGACCTCAAGAGTATTTTATTATTTCAAAATATATTTAGTTTTCCATCTCACTATTTGTTTCATTTACATATTTACTATAATTTCACAGTAACGTTACTGATTTTTAACCGAGATTTACACAAACACTTGTTCACACAGTTCTTTCTTTACTTTTATTTTTTAATTTTCATTATAATTCATTGAAATTATTTTATCTCTCAAAACACATGTATTTTAATTTCCCCCCCTAATTTTTCTAACTGTCAAAACTCGTTACTGGTTTCAACATGATATATACTTCATTTGATGAAAGACGAATTCAGATCGAGTTTTAGTAGATAGCAAAATAATATAACTAAATTAATTAAAATATAAAAAATCCAAAAATTTTAAGCTTAATTCTAATATAAAGTTTAAAAATTCATATATATTATAAAAAGATGCTCCATAAATTTTTATATATATATACAGTTCACAATTGCTTCCTACGTACAAGACTTCATATGTCAAAAACATTGTAGAATCTTCTCATTATCAACACTTTCAAACATATTTGTTTTTGATATAAGTAACCAAATTATTATTCAACCAATTATCACTGATTCAATTATGTAACAACTTTTACAAGAAATAAAAATATAATGATAAATACATTTTTTTTTGTAATTTAATATATCTTCTCTCATTGCTTGACAAACTTAATATACCTAATGTATTTTTTAAAAAATACAGTTTAAAAATATTTTTTAGTAACTTAATATAACTAGAATTTTATTTCTGCTATCCGGTCCAAAAGTCAAAACACTCCCAGGTTTCGATGGCATGAGAGGATGAATTTCACAATTCAGTACACCGAACTTACAATATTTTTTATTTTATTTTAATTGCTTATGATATTTAGAAAGTGGGCATTAATTCTCTTTTGATCTTGTATTAATCTTTTATATCAGCATGATTAAGGCATCATCAAGTGGATTAAGTTTGGATTAACTGTCTTTAAATGGGCATAAATAAGATAAGAATAATAAGTTTTCATCTATGCAATTAAGATGAAGGATGGACCCGAGTTTTAAAGTATAAAATAATATAAGTATATAACTAAATTAATTAAGATTTAAAAAATCTAAAAATTATAAGTTTGTAATATAAAGCTTTTATATATATATATATAAAATGATGATTCATGAAATTCTATTTTTTTTTATAATTTATAATTGTTCCTTGCAAGATTTTATATGTTGAAAATCTAAAAACACTCCAGGTTTCGATAGCAAGAGAGGATGAATTTCAAAATTCAATACACCGAACTGACAATATTTTTTATTTTATTTTAATTGCTTATGATATTTAGAAAGTGGGCATTAATTCTCCTTTGAGACACAATGAATATGAATTTTATTATCTCATTAGTATTTTTTTAACTATATTTCATGTATTCAAACTATTTTTCTCTCTTTTTATTCAAACCAATTACAGTGAATTAATTAAATTTGATTGGTGTATTTTGTATATATTTTTTAGATTGTTTATGATATATAACAAGGATATTTCGGGAGGCCAAATTAATAAATTGAATTGAAATAACCATTGAAGTCCACCAATGAATTTAACTCACTCCCTTTCGATAGTAAAGGAGGCTGCTAGGATGTACCAAAAGATAAAATTAAATAAATAAAGGGAGCTACTAGGATCACTAATGCAACAATTCTGTGCCGTAATGTCGACAAATAATGATTTTTATGTTTACATAGTGGCGTAACAAAACCTTATGGACAACCAAACAAAATGATAAACACCTTTTTTTAGTAACTTAATATATCTCCTCCCATTGCTTGACAAACTTAATGTTCCACGTGTTGTCACGACAATCTTCCTTCCGTGCTCCACATTCCGCAAAGGTAGCAGTAATTTATCCCATTCATTGTACTTGATGTTCCACGCGTCATCTAGAACAAGAAGAAGTTTTTCCCCTTTCATTGCCTCCATTAGAGATTCATCTGGTTCTTTGGTGCGGCAAGTACTTGCGTTGATCTTATCAAGAATATCCTTAATAATCCTGGCAACATCAAAATAGATAACAACTACTGTATAAATAATAATTTTTAAAAATTTTTAATCTAACTATTGGACGCATATGAACATTTTGACTCATAATTAGTATTTGAAAAATATTTACTAATGTTGCTGTTTGAAAATGTAAAAGTAAGCTATTCCACTAAAAAAAATTTCGGTGTTGTTATACCAATATTTAACATTTATTTTGCTAATTTTAAAAAAATAAAATTGATTGGGTCAACTTTGACAGCGGAGAGAATTGATCCTCCAATGTACTCCGCAGCCATGATGGGATCTTCCCAGAGATTTGGAAGGAAGCAGAAGCAGAGAATTGGAAGGAAGAAGACAGTGAAGAGAAGAAGACGTTTAACAAATGGAAAAGGAAAGAAAAATCGAAGTACGCGGGTTCTCAGTTGACTTCACAGCTCTGCCACTCGAAACTATTGACCCCAGATTATCACTTTAGTCCTTTCATTTCCAAATTATCACTATACAATTCATCGGATACCCTACAAGTTCTGGTCAAGCTTTTAGGCAAAGATGCCGAGTCAGAAAAGACAGTTTCTAAGCTCGAGTGAGAGTAACCTTGGAATAGTTTCTTAAAGTGAGTAAACACTTTATACTAACTAAGCATTTCTTGCTCATTTTTTGTATGCAATTGAAACAAAACAAGAAAGAAACGACATCACATATGATTTTAATTTAAAGTTTTATTAGTAAATATTTTATCTTTTAAGTAATCTATCTATCCAAAATACTTAATACTCCTTAAATAAACTTATAAAACTGCTCTAAAAAAATTGAAAACCCAAAAGAAATATCACAACTAGCCGGAATAGCATGTTTTGGGTAAAAAATAGCCTAAATTTTTTTTTTATTAATTTATTTTTAAGATCAACATATATTCAAAATATAAAAAAAAATTTAATTTTTAATAAAAAAATCTAATTTTTTTAAAAACACATATTGACTTGCATTTCTAAACGTTTTATCTTCGTAATCTCAAGTAGGAAGCCCACAGGAATTTGCATAGGCAGCAAGGATCAAGGGAGACAGCTGGGAACCTTGACCTCAAAGACCCAAATATTAATTTTAATTTCTCAATTTCTTTCCAAGTATTTTATATTGCATCACTCTCCCCCTCTACCGAGTCCTTCCTCGAATCTTCTCAAGGAAAAGGATTTTAAAAAGAAAAACAAACAATCTTCCTTTGACGTTGACTTGTCGTCTCATTTGCCTGAAACCAAGCATACGTTGTGGAATGGAAAACTAAGCAAAGTTGCAATAAATCTCGTAACTTATGGATTGATTTGGTTCTACGAGGAGTAATATCACAACCAGCTTTGAACAAGATGTTGTTTTTGAAGTAATTATTTTTTAAAATATTTTTAATTAAAAATATATTAAAATAATATTTTTTTTAATTTTTAAAATTTATTTTTGACATCATCATATTAAAATGATATGATAACATAAATTATTTAAAATAAAAAAATTTATTTTTTTAACAATAATTTTAAAATGTAAAAACAAACAACCTTGAAGGAGGTGTTTGAGAGCATTATAATAGTTACTTTTCAAAAATATTTTTACTTAAAAATATATTAAAATAATATTTTTTATTTTTTAAAATTTATTTTTTAAAATTTATTTTTTACTTCGACACATCAAAAAAAAAAGTAATTTTAAACAAAAAAAAGTTAAATTTTAACAAAGAACCCGCAATTCTAAATGGGACAAAATATAACAATGCAAGGGAAAAAGGCTGTCAGGTGTTGGCAAGGCAGAATTCTGAATATAACAATAAAGGAAAGCAAACATCTGACTATCTTTATTGTGGCTCCGAATGGATCTGTTGCTCAGATAGCGGACCGAATGTAGCATTTCAGCTAAATTAGACTTAATTTTCCTTTAATTAAGTTAATTAAACTTATTAAATTTTTAATGAAATCATTGAATTTAATTAATCCTTTTAATTTTAATCAAATTAACTTTCAAACTTAATTTTATTTTGGTTTAAGCTGTTAATTAAATTAATAAGGCCCATTAAAAGTTCAATTAAGGTTCTAAACTTAATTATTTTGCAAGTCTGCCCCAATACTCAATATATTTATTCAATTTGGTCCTAAATTGTTATTTTTTTTGTTCAATTAGGCTCTCCATTGATGCAAATTGAGTTCCCAACCTTTTCCATTTGGTCCTCATGGTGCCATGTTTGACTAAATCTTTCCGTTGATATTTGATTATAGATTCCACTCAAATTGTATGTTTTGGATTAAAAAAAATATATGTTTTGTAAGGAATTTATGAGAAGACCCTGAATTATAAGATCCAAATTATCCATGATATTATTGCTCATATATTGTTAAAATTAAAATAAATTTAAATGGCATGCTACTTATAGGAATTTATGAATCGATTACACACATCCATAACATCCTGACATCCATAACATCCTGATGTTGGAAGGCTGTCCCAAGGACAAGAACAAAGCTGGTAATTAATTGATGAATCCATTTAATTATGCTTTTAAATTTCAAGATTAATTTTTGGGTTATATTCTAATTATCCCTAACCATCAACCAATTCTCAATTGAATTATAGAAAAAAAAAATTTGTATCTATCATCTACTGAAAAATACACAATCAACCCTTGCCTTAAGGTTTTTGCCTTTACAATCATCAAAAAGAGGGCCTATTTCTCTTCTTTTGTTTGTGGATCTAGTAGAGAATTATGTGAAAATTGAGAGATATGTCAGTTCCCTTATTATTATTATTATTATTATGTTAATTTATAGCTTATTCTCTCTTTATGAGCATGAACATGAAGATTTTGGGAAAGTCATTCCACATGCAATCCTGCCCATTAAATGGGTTAGTCTTTGCGGAAAAACTTCATCTGATTTTGGAAGACTCCCTCTTAATTGTTAATTCATTTAAATTAAGTAGCGTTTCAACTTGCTGGGGCTCGCAGTCGCAGGGGGTAGGTTGAATTTGTCACACATATTTGAAGACTTCTTCGCCTTTCATTTATTTTCAAAGCGTAAAAGACCAAATGAATGAAGGACAGTTGAAATATTGCATCACCACATGTAAGAGTTCATTTTTTCCCTCAAAAATATACTCTAGGGTCAAATTTATTTGGTTAATTTTTTGTATTAAAATGCATGTCAATAATATTTTTTTTTTAAAAAATTATTTTTAGTATTAGCACATCAAAACGAATTAAAAACATTAAAAATATATATATTAATTTGAAGTTAATAAAAAATTAATTTTTTTTAATTTTTTCAAAAATACTTTTAAAACGCAAAAACAAATAGGCCTTAAATATATCTTTTAAACTATTGAAGCCAAATTGATATTCCATGATTAAGGTTTTATGTCAAGAGCCTTACTTTAATTCGTCAAAGAAGTGTTGTTACAAACAATGTTATTAAATTTGATTTAATCTTATAAATCAACTCAATAATTCATTAATTTAAATTAAATTATATGGGAGTTGTTTTATAAAATCAAAATCATGTTATTTTAATTGTTTTTAAAATAAATAAAATATTATTTTAAATTAATTTGAGTTGAGCACACTTCACTGTTAAATGTTTATATGTGTTTCTTTCAACTTTCCCAGAAGACCATCACTGAGAAGTCCGTTGAGAGTATTCAGTGTTTCTTTCAACTTTCCGAGAAGATCATCACTGGGCTTGTGGCTTTTGAAGAAGCCCAGAATCTCAGGAATGGTCAACTTTTCGCCCAGAACCTCAATGACAGCGGAGGGAATTGTTCCTCCAATGAACTCCACAGCCATGATGGGATCTTCCCAGATAATTGGAAGGAAGCAGAAGCAAAGAATTGTAGAGAAGAAGAGAATAAGACGTTTAACGAATGGAAAAGGAAAGAAAAATCAAAGTGATTACGCGGGTTCTCAGTTGACTTACAGCTCAGCCACTCGAAACTATTGACCCCACATTATCACTATACAATTCATCGGACGAGTAGTAGGTACCCTACAACAAAAAGTGAGCTTCGGAGTATTAATTATAATTTTTTTTTAATAAAATTAATTAATTGATATTTAAAATTTTAAAATATAAATTTAGATTTGTTTTTGTACTGTTATTTTTTATATTTTTTAATTTTATTTTTAACCCAAACACTGGATTTGGTAATTATGCCAAATCCATGTGTATTTTTTTTTTAAAATATAGAAACTTACTTATAATTATTCTAAAAATATATTTAATTTTGTATTTTTTTTAACCAAATATATTTTTATCTTTTCTATATATTTTTATTTTGGAACATTAACAACATGCATCCCTAAAATTCACTCAATTGTTTTTTATGAATATCTAATTTTAATGAAAAAATAATTTACAAAATTATATAAATTAAAATATTCTAAAAAACAATAAATCTTTCATTTATATAATTTTTTTTTATAATATAATATATCAATTCAAAAATTCAAAAGTTTTTTTAATATATATAACACTCCACTACCTTTTCTTGGGCTCAGTGTAGGCCATCCTTCCAAGCCTGAGCATGCCCGGATATTTTTTTAAAAGGTTATACATGGTTGCTCATTTTGCAAAGCCCATGTATGTCACCTGATTTTGTTACCCTTTCACATTTTTTTTATTGTTTTATTTTTTTATATATATTTTAATATAAAATTATTTAAAAAATAATAATTAAAATTATATTTTAAAAATTATTTGATTATACTATGCTTTTTCAAATATGATTAGCAATTACTTTATAAGTAACTATATATGAACATAAGATGTAATTTAAAAAAAAACAAATGTTCATGAATATTCAACAAGAATTAAATATATTTTTTTAATTTTCTTATATATTTTTTTCAAATTGATTATTTTTTTATTTTTCATAAAGTCACATAAAAATTATCAAGACTTGAAATTTTATTTTTTAATTATAATTTTCTTTTCAATAATTTTTTATTTAAAAAACCATGCTTCTAATAAAAGATTTATTTTTCTAAAAACAAAAGAGAGGAAGTATATGAATAAGAAAACGGATGTTTGGATATGAATTTAAATCATTGGGATTCTTATATAAATATCTTTTTAAATCACCTTAAGGTTTTTTTTTGTTTTTTTTTTAAACAAACAAACCATGTTGTTAATATAAAATATATTTTTTTCAAAATAAAAAAATGGAGTTTTGAATAAAGAAATAAGTTTATTCTCCATATTTTAAATTATTAGAATTCCTACAAATATTTAGCTTAATTACAAAAAAAATAAATATAAAATAAGTTTTAAAAATTGCCCTGCGACACCGGATATATCATACTGGCTATTTTCTTGGCTAAGTGACATGGCATTTTCATCAAGGAAAACTTTTAAAATCATGATTGCGTAGATCTTTCAATTAATGTGTTATTACTATTATGAAATTTATAAACATTATCACGTATCGATTCATTATTATTTGTTTTATATAATTATTAGGATGCCTTTCGACAATATGCTTCCGTACATTGTATTTGAAAGTGATTTTCAAAGTATGTTGTGTATGGAAAAACTTTGAATTAATGTCTTTTTTTTTAATTAAATTAATATATTTTGATGGTTTTTACATATTAACAAAAACATTCCTCCAACCCAAACGTAATTTTGCAAAAGCATATGTACTACATTAGCAAACACATAGCGTCTCTAATATTAATCTTAGACAGCATTAGTATGAAATTGAGAAATAGGGATGAATTATTATAGAAGCAATGATTACAAGTGTTGATTTTAGGGTGTGAAAGTTGGGTTTTAAACATGTTTTGTGTATTTATAAATTAAATGGTTAAATGTTTTTAGAAAGAGATAAAAAGATTATTTAATGATCGGTGATAGATAAATTTTCTGTAACTATGTGCATGCAAATAGTTTTTTGAAATTATAACAACATCACCTTGAAAATTCACAAAATGGATCGAGGCTTATGAACTGTTCAAAAACTAGATTCAAATTCTCTATACAATATAAGAATCTGAAGCTTGTAGAAAGAAGTAGGAAAGAATAGCTAGAAAAGTAGGAGAAGGAAGGAAGGCAAAAGAAGTGGCTAAGATCTCTGTGATAGCTCTGGATCTGTTGCTTGGACCGGGGATCAAATATAGCATTTTGGATAATCCTGGTGTCTGCTTCCACCATTTCTTTTCACTTCTTAATTAAAGGTTAAAAGGCTAAACGTGCAACCTTTTTTTTTATTTTAGGGCAGGAAATATGTTTTATTTTGCCTAACAAAAACATATGCACCTCCTTTTTGTTTCCAACAAAGACAAAAAAAATGACAGGATATAGATTTGAAACACTGTTTATAATTTTATATGATCATAAATGTTGGAAAATAGCTTAAATCATTAAAAGATTGGGTTTTAGATTATGTTTTAATTTAATTTATTTGAATTTTTAGTTGAAATTTATTAATTAAACATTATTTATTGGGTTTGATTTAATTATTGTTGATTATTTTATTTAATGGATTATAAACTTAATTGCTTATTCTACTTAGGATTTTAGTATTTATCAGTGTTTTCTTCTTTTCCAGTGGCTTCCTTTTCTTTTCTCTCTTCTTTAACCTTAAATCTTTTCTCTCTTTAATTTTTGTCCCGTTTTCTTCACTTGTAGTCATGATTTAGAAGAGGGAGAGGAGGCATAGAACTTGTGAGAACCAAAAAGGTACTAAGAGAGGATGGAGGTGGTGATGCTGCAGTTCTTGTCTCTTTTTTTCTTGAACAAACCGATGGAGAACACATGAGGCGAAGGTGTGTTGTTTCTTCTTTTAGTAAAGGTTTTTTTATTGATTATTTTTTGCTTATGCATTAGCTATTGAAACCAATCTCTCTTCTTTTTTTTCACTTTGTTTTTTCTGTTTTGTTAACGAGAAGACCTTTAATAATGAATAAAGGATGTTTTTTGTACAATTGATTTGGTTGTGGCATGGTATCGCAAATGCATATGCAGTTCTTTCTGCCTTTTAGGCAGGTCTGGACCTAATGACTACAAGTGTCTAGTTTTTTTATTTTCTGGTTTTGTTTGGAACCAATGGTTGATATGTGCGGATAACACTTATATTATATATAGTTTTTAGTTTTTTTTATTGATTTTTTTATATTTATTTTATAAAAATAGTATTTATTGCTATTTGTCTCTAATCATTTTATTTTATTTTATTTTTATATTAAATTTAACACCATTTCTTTTGATATTTTTAAATCCTTCAACTAATTAGATATTATTTTGATTTTATTCCTCATTATTTGATTTCTATTTTTTAATAATGAATTTAATCTTTATTTTATTGGTTTTTTTTAAGATTTCATCACTTATCTTTCTTTTTTTAAAAAAGGTTTGCACATATTGATTTTGGTTTTTTCATGAGAGAAATTTATATTTTTTTAAATATAAGAAATATCGTTATCTGAGAAGAAATATCTTTTGGTTGACATAAATATAGAATTCGCAAGCGCTTAAGATTTGGCAAGATGTCATTCAGTGCCTCAATATCAACTTCCCTTGAAATACGAAGTGGAAACAAGGTGCGCCAATGTTGGACTCCATGAATGCTACGAAATATCCGAAGTCCTTCACCATATGCTGCCGCTGAAGTGATTGATAAATAACGAGTCCTTTCTGGAAGAGAGCATGAATGTTCACCCTCCAACCTAGAGCCCGATTCATTTATACCAAGCTTAAAGCAAAATTCTCCTAACGCGTATTCAGCTAAATCACTTATGAGGTCATGCATGCTGAAAAAAGAATCAAGAGTTGATTGCTGGAAAAGTGACCTGGAGACAAGATCATCAAAGTATTTTTCACCTATATCTTCCATCCCCTCAACGCCTCTGGGCTGGACTAAAAACCCTTGTGCCATCCATTCAGTGATTAATCCATCCTTCTTGAATACATAACCCTTGGGAAATATTGCACAATAAGCAAAACAACGTTTCAGGTGTGAAGGAAGATAATAATAGCTCAATGTTAGAGCTGGAGGGATGTTTTCATTCGATGAACCCCACAAACTGCTATTGGATATCTTCTCCCATTGCTTGACATCTCCTACGGAGTGCAAAAGACCCCCAAGAGTTTTCGCTGCCAGCGGCAAACCTTTGCACTTTTTCACTATTTCTCTGCCAAATGCTTCCAAGGATGAGACTGCTCCAGAATTTACACCACTAAATGCAACCCTTGCAAACAACTTCCAGCAATCTTCATCGCTTATTACATTCAAGCGGTGAGAGGGGATGACAGTTTGGATGACTTTTGCTACATCTTCATCCCGTGTTGTCACGACAATCTTACTTCCTTGCTCCACATACCGCAAAGGTAGCAGTAGTTTATCCCATTCATTGTACTCGATGTTCCACGCGTCATCTAGAACAAGTAGAAGTTTCTTCCCTTTCACTGCCTCCATTAGAGATTCATCTGGTTCTTTGGTGCGGCAAGTACTTGCGTTGATCTTATCAAGAATTTCCTTAATAATCCTGGCAACATCAAATTGTTGAGAAGCCCAGACCCAGGCCTTGAGTTGGAAGCACTGATCTACCTTTTCGTCGTTGTAGATAAGCTGAGCAAGAGCGGTTTTACCAATCCCGCCCATGCCCACAATAGGGACCGCACGTAAATTTGAGCCATCCGTGTTGTGTTGTGTCAACAAGTGCTCCATTATGGCTTCCTTATCAGCGTCCCTTCCATATACAAGAGATTCATTAACCAGTGGAGTTGTTTTCTCTGACAATGGTCTCCATCCACCAGTACCTTCTATGTGGCGCAGATCACCCTTGTGTTTAAGTAAACGTTCAAGCTTCTAATAATGAATAAAGGATGAATTTTGTACAATTGATTTGGTTGTGGCATGGTATCGCAAATGCATATGCAGTTCTTTCTGCCTTTTAGGCAGGTCTGGACCTAATGACTACAAGTGTCTAGTTTTTTTATTTTCTGGTTTTGTTTGGAACCAATGGTTGATATGTGCGGATAACACTTATATTATATATAGTTTTAGTTTTTTTATTGATTTTTTTATATTTATTTTATAAAAATAGTATTTATTGCTATTTGTCTCTAATCATTTTATTTATTTTATTTTTATATTAAATTTAACACCATTTCTTTTGATATTTTTAAATCCTTCAACTAATTAGATATTATTTTGATTTTATTCCTCATTATTTGATTTCTATTTTTTAATAATGAATTTAATCTTTATTTTATTGATTTTTTTTAAGATTTCATCACTTATCTTTCTTTTTTAAAAAAAGGTTTGCACATATTGATTTTGGTTTTTTCATGAGAGAAATTATATTTTTTTAAAAAAATTATTCTTCAATATTTAATTTTTATGAAATTAGTTTTTTTGTTTTTATTTTTTCTTTCCTTTCGATAAAATTATCTAAAAATGATCTAAATCACATGTCCATGTTCACATGGTTGACTTATAAAAAATTTAATTACTTTATTTTTCAGTTGACATGAGATTGTTATTTTATCTCGGTTGAGGGGTTGTTACAATATTAAATTTAGATTTAGATTCAATTATAAATAAATTATATTCCATAAAATATTAAAAAATATAATTTTAATAATAAATTTATTTTTACTTTCACTTAAGGCTCTGTTTGTTTGCTGGAGAGTAGTTTCCTTTTGGAAAGTGAATTCCGAGAAAGTATTTTTCGATGTTTGGTAGTGTAATGGAAAATGAATTAGAAAACACTTTCTAGTGTTTGGTTATGTCATAGAAAATGAGTTGAAAATAACTTATTAATATTTTATTTTTCTCAAGTTTATTAAAATAATGAGGAACAAATCTTACAAATTAAAAAGTTGAATGAGAATGAAATTAAAAAATATATATATAATTTCATAAATTATCTCAAATAAAATAAATAATAATCAAAATAATATAGATCAGATCTAAAAATTAAAAAAAAAAGATGAAGAAATTAAAATAATAATAATCAACATTTCATAAATTATTTCAAATAAAATAAGTAACAATCAAAATAATAAGGATCAAATTTGATAGATAAAAAATTTCAATAAAAATATGATAAGGAAAAGCAAATAGCAATTATAAAAATAAGGACCAAAGTTAATATAAAAATAAAATTTTAAGAGATGAAATTGAAAAATAAATATTTAAAACAAAATATATACAACAATCAAAAGTTTGAGGATCAAATTTGATATAATCAGCAAATAATAACATTTCTAAATTTTTCACTTAACTTCCGGAAAGAGTTTTACCCCTAAATTTTTCAGGAAAATATTTTCCTGAAAACCAAGCCAGATTTTTCTTTTACTGGAAAGTGTTTTCCATTGATCAACTTTCCTACTGGCAAACAAACACAAGAAAGTTTGGAAAGTGATTTCTCGGAAACCACTTTCCGGAAAACAAACACAGCTAAAGGGAAAACACTTTCCTGAAAACCAAGTCAAAATTTTTTTTTAACTGAAATTGACTGGAAAGTGTTTTCTATTGACCGGAAAGTATTTTCTGTTAACCGGAAAGTGTTTCATGAATGAATTTTATACACGCATCCAAATTCCTTCCTCAAGCTGCGGACATTCTTCAATAGAAAGCTTCAATAAACAAGGAAGGTGACGAGGCACGGCACTTGTTAACTCGGACAGCCTGCTATGAAGAGCTCTGCAAGATGAGGGAAAGCACCAGCTACATCTGTTTTCCATTCCTGCCATTTTTTCATCCCCTCGAACTTTAATATTTTGAGGGATTTAAATGGATTCTCCATCGAAGGGTCACTTCCATAGAACTCAGGACCAACTGCCACGACATCATCAAAATCCTTTAATATAGAGCTCTTCTAGAGATTGCAGCTGCCCCAATGGTGGCAAGAGGATGCAGTTCTTACATCCAGAAAGTATTCAACTGTACCATATTTGAGAAAGAAGAGTTTCCAAGCCAGCCTGGAAACGTTGTACCCCCCGTAACCAAGAATGAAAAGCTGTTTCACATTTTCAGAAGGCTCCAATCTCTCAAGTACTTCTCTCTCGTGCCGCGTGTCATCCATATTGCCACCCCACATCAACCCCAACTCCTCAATCTTCTTCTTACCCTTCAAATCGGCATCCAAAGCATCTTGAGCATTTGCAACATCTCTGAGATTCCGAATAGAAAGTGTTTTCCTTATATGTGAGAGCTTGCCCAGCTCTTTCATGCTAGACCCACTCTCTTTTCCGACGATGTAAGATTCCAAAATTCGAAGCTTTGTGAGTTTCCCCATTTTTTGGTGGCATCTCTTTCAAATATGTCCCTTCAATATCAAGACGTTGCAGGTTGACCAAGTTGGAAATGTTGGATGGCAACTCCATGAGATGCCGCAGTTCTTCAACAATAAAGTTTGCAATAGTACAAGGTGCACACACTATTAGGTAACCTTTTAATGGCGGTGCAAGAAAGGCTCAAGTACCGCAAATGTTTTCAAGTTGCCAATGGAATTGAGCAACTGAGAAGAAATAACTTTTAGATCAAACAAAAGATAGACTTCGCAAGCGCTTAAGATTTTGGCCAGATGTCATTCAGTGCCTCTCTATCAACTTCACTACTAAGAAAGAAGGCGCGCAAATGTTGGCCTCCATGAATACTAGGAAATATCCGAGGTCCTCCGCCATATGGTGCCGCTAAAGTGATTGATAAATAACGAGTCGTTTCTGGAAGCGAGCATGAATGTTCACCCTCCAACCCAGAGCCCGATTCATTAATACCGAGCTTAAAGCAAAATTCTCCTGACACGTATTCAGCTAAATCACTTACGAGGTCATGCATGCTGAAAAAAGAATCATGTGTTGATCGCTGGAAAAGTGACCTGGAGACAAGATCATCAAAGTATTTTTCGCCTATTTCTTCCATCTCCTCAACGCCTCTGGGCTGGACTAGAAAACCATGTTTCATCCAGTCATCGATTAATGCATCCTTACTGAATAAACAACTCTTGGGAAATGTTGCACAATAAGCAAAACAACGTTTCAGGTGTGAAGGGAGATAATAATAGCTCAATGTTAGAGCTGGAGGGATGTTTTCATTCGACAAGCCCCACATCCTGCTCTTGGATATCTTCTCCCATTGCTTGACATCTCCTACGGAGTGCAAAAGGCCCCCAAGAGTTTTCGCTGCCAGCGGCAAACCTTTGCACTTTTTCACTATTTCTCTGCCAAATGCTTCCAAGGATGAGACTGCTCCAGAATTTACACCACTAAATGCAACCCTTGCAAACAACTTCCAGCAATCTTCATCGCTTATTACATTCAAGCGGTGAGAGGGGATGACAGTTTGGATGACTTTTGCTACATCTTCATCCCGTGTTGTCACGACAATCTTACTTCCTTGCTCCACATACCGCAAAGGTAGCAGTAGTTTATCCCATTCATTGTACTCGATGTTCCACGCGTCATCTAGAACAAGTAGAAGTTTCTTCCCTTTCACTGCCTCCATTAGAGATTCATCTGGTTCTTTGGTGCGGCAAGTACTTGCGTTGATCTTATCAAGAATTTCCTTAATAATCCTGGCAACATCAAATTGTTGAGAAGCCCAGACCCAGGCCTTGAGTTGGAAGCACTGATCTACCTTTTCGTCGTTGTAGATAAGCTGAGCAAGAGCGGTTTTACCAATCCCGCCCATGCCCACAATAGGGACCGCACGTAAATTTGAGCCATCCGTGTTGTGTTGTGTCAACAAGTGCTCCATTATGGCTTCCTTATCAGCGTCCCTTCCATATACAAGAGATTCATTAACCAGTGGAGTTGTTTTCTCTGACAATGGTCTCCATCCACCAGTACCTTCTATGTGGCGCAGATCACCCTTGTGTTTAAGTAAACGTTCAAGCTTCTAATAATGAATAAAGGATGAATTTTGTACAATTGATTTGGTTGTGGGCATGGTATCGCAAATGCATATGCAGTTCTTTCTGCCTTTTAGGCAGGTCTGGACCTAATGACTACAAGTGTCTAGTTTTTTTATTTTCTGGTTTTGTTTGGAACCAATGGTTGATATGTGCGGATAACACTTATATTATATATAGTTTTTAGTTTTTTTTATTGATTTTTTTATATTTATTTATAAAAATAGTATTTATTGCTATTTGTCTCTAATCATTTTTATTTTATTTTATTTTTATATTAAATTTAACACCATTTCTTTTGATATTTTAAATCCTTCAACTAATTAGATATTATTTTGATTTTATTCCTCATTATTTGATTTCTATTTTTTAATAATGAATTTAATCTTTATTTTATTGATTTTTTTTAAGATTTCATCACTTATCTTTCTTTTTTAAAAAAAGGTTTGCACATATTGATTTTGGTTTTTTCATGAGAGAAATTATATTTTTTTTAAAAAATTATTCTTCAATATTTAATTTTTATGAAATTAGTTTTTTTGTTTTTATTTTTTCTTTCCTTTCGATAAAATTATCTAAAAATGATCTAAATCACATGTCCATGTTCACATGGTTGACTTATAAAAAATTTAATTACTTTATTTTTCAGTTGACATGAGATTGTTATTTTATCTCGGTTGAGGGGTTGTTACAATATTAAAATTTAGATTTAGATTCAATTATAAATAAAATTATATTCCATAAAATATTAAAAAATATAATTTTAATAATAAATTTATTTTTACTTTCACTTAAGGCTCTGTTTGTTTGCTGGAGAGTAGTTTCCTTTTGGAAAGTGAATTCCGAGAAAGTATTTTTCGATGTTTGGTAGTGTAATGGAAAATGAATTAGAAAACACTTTCTAGTGTTTGGTTATGTCATAGAAAATGAGTTGAAAAAATAACTTATTAATATTTTATTTTTCTCAAGTTTATTAAAATAATGAGGAACAAATCTTACAAATTAAAAAGTTGAATGAGAATGAAATTAAAAATATATATATAATTTCATAAATTATCTCAATAAATAAATAATAATCAAAATAATATAGATCAGATCTAAAAAAATTAAAAAAAAAGATGAAGAAATTAAAATAATAATAATCAACATTTCATAAATTATTTCAAATAAAATAAGTAACAATCAAAATAATAAGGATCAAATTTGATAGATAAAAAATTTCAATAAAAATATGATAAGGAAAAAGCAAAATAGCAATTATAAAATAAGGACCAAAGTTAATATAAAAATAAAATTTTTAAGAGATGAAATTGAAAAATAAATATTTAAAACAAAATATATACAACAATCAAAAGTTTGAGGATCAAATTTGATATAATCAGCAAATAATAACATTTCTAAATTTTTCACTTAACTTCCGGAAAGAGTTTTACCCCTAAATTTTTCAGGAAAATATTTTCCTGAAAACCAAGCCAGATTTTTCTTTTACTGGAAAGTGTTTTCCATTGATCAACTTTCCTACTGGCAAACAAACACAAGAAAGTTTGGGAAAGTGATTTCTCGGAAACCACTTTCCGGAAAACAAACACAGCTAAAGGGAAAACACTTTCCTGAAAACCAAGTCAAATTTTTTTTAAACTGAAATTGACTGGAAAGTGTTTTCTATTGACGGAAAGTATTTTCTGTTAACCGGAAAGTGTTTCATGAATGAATTTTATACACGCATCCAAATTCCTTCCTCAAGCTGCGGACATTCTTCAATAGAAAGCTTCAATAAACAAGGAAGGTGACGAGGCACGGCACTTGTTAACTCGGGACAGCCTGCTATGAAGAGCTCTGCAAGATGAGGGAAAGCACCAGCTACATCTGTTTTCCATTCCTGCCATTTTTTCATCCCCTCGGAACTTTAATATTTTTGAGGGATTTAAATGGATTCTCCATCGAAGGGTCACTTCCATAGAACTCAGGACCAACTGCCACGACATCATCAAAATCCTTTAATATAGAGCTCTTCTAGAGATTGCAGCTGCCCCAATGGTGGCAAGAGGATGCAGTTCTTTACATCCAGAAAGTATCAACTGTACCATATTTGAGAAAGAAGAGTTTCCAAGCCAGCCTGGAAACGTCTGTACCCCCGTAACCAAGAATGAAAAGCTGTTTCACATTTTCAGAAGGCTCCAATCTCTCAAGTACTTCTCTCTCTCGTGCCGCGTGTCATCCATATTGCCACCCCACATCAACCCCAACTCCTCAATCTTCTTCTTACCCTTCAAATCGGCATCCAAAGCATCTTGAGCATTTGCAACATCTCTGAGATTCCGAATAGAAAGTGTTTTCCTTATATGTGAGAGCTTGCCCAGCTCTTTCATGCTAGACCCACTCTCTTTTCCGACGATGTAAGATTCCAAAATTCGAAGCTTTGTGAGTTTTCCCATTTTTTGGTGGCATCTCTTTCAAATATGTCCCTTCAATATCAAGACGTTGCAGGTTGACCAAGTTGGAAATGTTGGATGGCAACTCCATGAGATGCCGGCAGTTCTTCAACAATAAAGTTGCAAATAGTACAAGGTGCACACACTATTAGGTAACCTTTTAATGGCGGTGCAAGAAAGGCTCAAGTACCGCAAATGTTTCAAGTTGCCAATGGAATTGAGCAACTGAGAAGAAATAACTTTTAGATCAACAAAAGATAGACTTCGCAAAGCGCTTAAGATTTGGCCAGATGTCATTCAGTGCCTCTCTATCAACTTCACTACTAAGAAAGAAGGCGCGCAAATGTTGGCCTCCATGAATACTAGGAAATATCCGAGGTCCTCCGCCATATGGTGCCGCTAAAGTGATTGATAAATAACGAGTCGTTTCTGGAAGCGAGCATGAATGTTCACCCTCCAACCCAGAGCCCGATTCATTAATACCGAGCTTAAAGCAAAATTCTCCTGACACGTATTCAGCTAAAATCACTTACGAGGTCATGCATGCTGAAAAAAGAATCATGTGTTGATCGCTGGAAAAGTGACCTGGAGACAAGATCATCAAAGTATTTTTCGCCTATTTCTTCCATCTCCTCAACGCCTCTGGGCTGGACTAGAAAAACCAATGTTTCATCCAGTCATCGATTAATGCATCCTTACTGAATAAACAACTCTTGGGAAATGTTGCACAATAAGCAAAACAACGTTTCAGGTGTGAAGGGAGATAATAATAGCTCAATGTTAGAGCTGGAGGGATGTTTTCATTCGACAAGCCCCACATCCTGCTCTTGGATATCTTCTCCCATTGCTTGACATCTCCTACGGAGTGCAAAAAGGCCCCCAAGAGTTTTCGCTGCCAGCGGCAAAACCTTTGCACTTTTTTCACTATTTCTCTGCCAAATGCTTCCAAGGATGAGACTGCTCCAGAATTTACACCACTAAATGCAACCCTTGCAAAACAACTTTCCAGCAATCTTCATCGCTTATTACATTCAAGCGTGAGAGGGGATGACAGTTTGGATGACTTTTGCTACATCTTCATCCCGTGTTGTCACGACAATCTTACTTCCTTGCTCCACATACCGCAAAGGTAGCAGTAGTTTTATCCCATTCATTGTACTCGATGTTCCACGCGTCATCTAGAACAAGTAGAAGTTTCTTCCCTTTCACTGCCTCCATTAGAGATTCATCTGGTTCTTTGCGTGCGGCAAGTACTTGCGTTGATCTTATCAAGAATTTCCTTAATAATCCTGGCAAACATCAAATTGTTGAGAAAGCCCAGACCCAGGCCTTGAGTTGGAAAGCACTGATCTACCTTTTCGTCGTTGTAGATAAGCTGAGCAAGAGCGGTTTTACCCAATCCCGCCCATGCCCACAATAGGGACCGCCACGTAAATTTGAGCCATCCGTGTTGTGTTGTGTCAACAAGTGCTCCATTATGGCTTTCCTTATCAGCGTCCCTTCCATATACAAGAGATTCATTAACCAGTGGAGTTGTTTTCTCTGACAATGGTCTCCATCCACCAGTACCTTCTATGTGGCGCAGATCACCCTTGTGTTTAAGTAAACGTTCAAGCTTCTAATAATGAATAAAGGGATGAATTTTGTACAATTGATTTGGTTGTGGCATGGTATCGCAAATGCATATGCAGTTCTTTCTGCCTTTTAAGGCAGGTCTGGACCTAATGACTACAAGTGTCTAGTTTTTTTATTTTCTGTTTTGTTGGAACCAATGGTTGATATGTGCGGATAACACTTATATTTATATATAGTTTTTAGTTTTTTTTTATTGATTTTTTTATATTTATTTTATAAAAATAGTATTTATTGCTATTTGTCTCTAATCATTTTATTTTATTTTATTTTTATATTAAATTTAAACATCATTTCTTTTGATATTTTTAAATCCTTCAACTAATTAGATATTATTTTGATTTTATTCCTCATTATTTGATTTCTATTTTTTAATAATGAATTTAATCTTTATTTTTTTACTTATGTTTATTCTGTTTTTAATCTTTTTTTTATTGTTTTTTTTAAGATTTCATCACTTAGCCCCCCCCCCCTTTTTTTAAAGGTTTGCACATATTGATTTTTGGTTTCTTCATGAGAAAAAATTATTTTTTTTAAAAATACTTATTCTTCAATATTTAATTTTTTATAAAATTAGTTTTTGTGTTTTGTTTTTGCTTTTTTTTTTATCAAATTATATAAATCACATGTCCATGGACACATGGTTGACTTAGAAAAATTTTTAATTATTTTGTTTTCTAGTTGAGATAAGATTGTCATTTTATCCTGATTAAGAGGTTGTTATAATATCAATTCAGATTCAGATTCAATTATAAATAAATTATATTCCATGAAATATCAAAAAAATATAACTTTAACAATACATTTATTTTAATTTTAATTAAAAATCTTCTCCACGCATCCAAAAAATCCTTCCCCAAGCTGCGGACATTTTTCAATAGCAATAATCGATAAAGAAGGAAGGTGACGAGGCAAGGCACTTGTTAACTCGGGACAACCTACTATGAAGAGATGTGTAAGATGAGGGAAAGCACCATCTACATCCGTTTTCCATTCCTGCCATTTTTTCATCCCCTCGAACCGTAATAGTTTGAGGGATTTAAATGGATTCTCCATCGAAGAGTCACTTCCATAGAACTCAGAACTAACTGCCACGACATCATCAAATCCTTCAATATGGAGCTCTTTTAGAGAAGGCAGCTGCCCCACTGGTGGCAAGAGGATGCAGTTCTTACATCCAGAAAGTGTCAACTTTACCATATTTGAGAAAGAAGACTTTCCAAGCCAGCCTGGAAATGTTGTACTCCCGTAACCAGTAATGACAAGCTGTTTCACATTTTCAGAAGGCTCCAATTTCTCAAGTACTTCTCTCTCGTGTGGTGTGTCATACGTATTGCCATCCCACATCAACCCCAACTCCTCAATCTTCTTCTTACCCTTCAAATCGGCATCCAAAGCATCTTGAGCATTTGCAACATCTCTGAGATTCCGAATAGAAAGTTTTTTCCTTATATGTGAGAGCTTCCCCAGCTCTTTCATGCTAGACCCGCTATCTTTTCCCACGATGTAAGATTCCAAAAATCGAAGCTTCGTGAGCTTCCCCATTTTTGGTGGCATCTCTTTCAAATTTGTCCCTTCAATATCAAGATGTTGTAAGTCGACCAAGTTGGAAAGGTTGGATGGCAACTCCATGAGATGTCGGCACATCTTTAACAATAAGCTTTGCAAATAGTACAAGGTGCACACACTTTCGGGTAACCTTTCAATGGTGGTCCAAGAAAGGTTCAAGTGCCGCAAATGTTTCAAGTTGCCAATGGAATTGAGCAACTGAGAAGAAATATCTTTTGGTTGACATAAATATAGAATTCGCAAGCGCTTAAGATTTGGCAAGATGTCATTCAGTGCCTCAATATCAACTTCCCTTGAAATACGAAGTGGAAACAAGGTGCGCCAATGTTGGACTCCATGAATGCTACGAAATATCCGAAGTCCTTCACCATATGCTGCCGCTGAAGTGATTGATAAATAACGAGTCCTTTCTGGAAGAGAGCATGAATGTTCACCCTCCAACCTAGAGCCCGATTCATTTATACCAAGCTTAAAGCAAAATTCTCCTAACGCGTATTCAGCTAAATCACTTATGAGGTCATGCATGCTGAAAAAAGAATCAAGAGTTGATTGCTGGAAAAGTGACCTGGAGACAAGATCATCAAAGTATTTTTCACCTATATCTTCCATCCCCTCAACGCCTCTGGGCTGGACTAAAAACCCTTGTGCCATCCATTCAGTGATTAATCCATCCTTCTTGAATACATAACCCTTGGGAAATATTGCACAATAAGCAAAACAACGTTTCAGGTGTGAAGGAAGATAATAATAGCTCAATGTTAGAGCTGGAGGGATGTTTTCATTCGATGAACCCCACAAACTGCTATTGGATATCTTCTCCCATTGCTTGACATCTCCTACGGAGTGCAAAAGACCCCCAAGAGTTTTCGCTGCCAGCGGCAAACCTTTGCACCTTTTCACTATTTCTCTGCCAAATGCTTCGAAGGATGAGACTGCTCCAGAATTTACACCACTAAATGCATCCCTTGCAAACAACTCCCAGCAATATTCATCGCTTATTACATTCAAGCGGTGACAGGGGATGACAGTTTGCGTGACTCTTGCTACATCTTCATCCCATGTTGTCACGACAATCTTACTTCCGTGCTCCACATACTGCAAAGGTAGCAGTAATTTTTTCCATTCAATGTACTCGACGTTCCATGCATCATCTAGAACAAGTAGAAGTTTCTTCTCTTTCACTGCCTCCATTAGAGATTCATCTGGTTCTTTGGTGCGGCAAGTACTTGCGTTGATCTTATCAAGAATATCCTTAATAATCCTGGCAACATCAAATTGTTGAGAAGCCCAGACCCAGGCTTTGAGCTCGAAGCACTCATCTACCCTTTCGTCGTTGTAGATAAGCTGAGCAAGAGTGGTTTTACCAATCCCGCCCATACCCGCAATAGAGACCGCACATAAATTTGAGCCATCCGTGTTGTGTTGTGTCAACAAGTGCTCCATTATGGCTTCCTTATCAGCGTCCCTTCCATATACAAGAGATTCACTTAACCAGTGGAGTTGTTTTTCTACTGACAATGGTCTCCATCCACCAGTACATTCTATGTGGCGCAGATCACCCTTGTGTTTAAGTAAACGTTCAAGCTTCTCAAGGATTATCTGTAACTCTGCTCCCATTTCTTTCATCCTTCTATTAGCTGGATTTAGAAATGGAAACCCGATCCCTTACCTGCAAATGGTGGACTAAATATGTGAGATAGAATTCAGGAAAAACATTATAATTTTATAATATCAAAACATAAACATTAAGATTTTACATATAGAGAATTAATAAGTTTTCAAGAATTTACAATTGTTAATGCTAACTTAACATTAGTGATTTTCATAGCCCTTATTATATTATATTAAAAGTAAAGTATTTATTTTTAATAAAGATATGAAGCTTCATATATAAAATATCATTTCAGAGTCTAATTGTGCTAACAAAAAATAAGTGCGTAATTCTTGGTGATTATTGTATACATAAATACTAAGAAATTTAATAGTTATAATAATAGGTTTTGAATCTAGTACGTCCTAATTATTCATTATTAAAAATATTGAAAGACAATTCAATTTTATATCCCTTATTTTTTCAGAACAATTAAAATTTTATTTATGCTCTTATAAAAAATATATAATTTAATTAAAATTGACATAATTTATATAAATAATTCAGATTTTAAAAATCCAAAGCCATGTCTAGAAAAAGTAATTAATAAATGAGAATTTGCAAGCATTAATTTCGCCAGAGACACCAAAAGCCAATGATATTAGTTGCATGCATAACAATGAATACTCTTTAATTAAAAACTCACAGAAAGACAACAACCATGCCTTAAAATTATTTTTCCTCGTTTACAGACAAACAATCTTATGCTTACATGAAAGTTAAAAAAAAAAAAAAAAACAAACAAACATTTTATGAGGAAGCAAGGTCTATAGGGTGCAAGAACTTATGCTTACCCAATTGCTGTCAGGTCGATCAATGTCCTTGGATAGTAGATATTCATAATCAATCTCCTCCAATATGTCCTCAGCTTCATAGACAGCGTGTTTAACATCATTAAGCCAGTTCTTCACAGCAAGCTTTGTAATCTGCTTCTCCTCCGCATCGTCGAGTAGTCGTTGACAGTATTCAGTGTTTCATTCAGCTTTTCCAGAAGACCACCGTCGAGTTTGTGGGCTTTTGAAGAAGCCCAGAACCTCACGAGAGGCCAACCTGTTGACCAGAACCTGAATGACAGGAGAGAGAATTGATCCGCCGATCAACTCCAGAGCCATTGTGGATTTTTTGCAGAAAGGGTGAGGGTGGGAATATGTGAGAGAAAAAGAGTAGTGGAAAGCAGGAGCCTTGGTGGATTTTTTGCGAAAGGGGTGAGAGAGTGGTTATGTGAGAGAGAATGATTAAGCCACTGAATTGCATGATGGGAATACGTAGGCTTCGAAGGAAAGCAAGAGACAAGAAAACTCGAGGAAGCGTATGCGTTTTCTCTCAATGTATAAAAAATCATGGGCCACCATGTGCCCAAGATTGGAACTTGGTTATGAAAAAAAGCTATTTTTTTCTGCTTTTTACATGTGAATCACAGGTTAAACCTTCTTGATTAAAAAAAAAAAAAACATTCAAAACTTATCTTTGCATCCTTTCTCTTTCTCCATTCATTCATTACAATTCGTACATTTCTTATTTAATTCACCCTAATTGCAACAATTCAAAACAATATAATTACTATTACTACTGTAGAACCCACGAAAAAAATAACCATTGTAGCATCTCTTTTTCTTTTCTTTTTTCATTTATTTATCTTTGATTTCTTTATAAATATATATAAAAAAAAGAAAGAACAAGAATAACCACCATTACAATAGAGAGTTAGGATCATACTCCCAACTGGATCCAATAGCAATGATCGAGTCTGTTTCATTAAAAATTTAGGTCTGCAATTGGGCCCAGAGTAAACTGGTCGACCCGTTGGGTCAACCTGGAACTCGGGTGACCAGCAAAAACTCGGTAGAGACCATTTTTTTAAAATGTGTTTTTTTCTCCTACCCAAAAACCCTTCTTTTTTCATATTTTTTATTTGATTACTAAGTCATTTCAAAGTTCACTATATAAATACTAGAAGAATGTTTTATTTTTTCAATGTGGGATTTGAAGCCCTTTAGTATATACACTATATGTTCTTCAGAAAAAAAAGTTATATTTTTTTCAAATATGAGATAAAAAAACATTTTTATTTTAAATACTTCAACTTAGAAGAATAAGATAATATCTTTCCGATATGAGATAAAAAAACCTTTTGAAATAATCTTTTAAACTTAATTGTTTACAACATGTATAACCTATATCCACGTGGATTGTTTCTTTGAAATTTTCATATAAAATAATAAAAAATCAAGTATGGTGACTCGGGGTCTTGGCCAGGTCTATTTCATTCAATATTTGGACCTGTAAGTGGCCTAGAGTAAACTGGTTGACATGCCGGGTAAAACCCGGAACTCGGGTGACCCAATAAAAAAACCCGATAGAGATTGTTTTTTTTATTAAATGTTTTTTTCTCCTACCTAAAGACCCTTTTATCATATATTTCAATTGCTTGCTAACTCATTTCAAAGTTCACTATATAAATATTAGAAGAATATTTTATTTCTGCAATGTGAAATTTAAAGTCTTTTAATGTGTGTGGTGTGTGTGTATTCTATGTTCACAAGAAAAAAGTTAACATTTATTCAATGTGGGATATAAAATTTTTTTTATTTAAATACTTCAACTTAGAAGAATACGATAATATCTTTTCAATGTGGAATAAAAAACCTTTTGAAATAATCTTTTAAAACTTAATTGTTTACAACATGTATAGCCTATATCCATATAGATTATTTCTTATTTTTTCATATAAAATATCAAAACCTCAAATATGTCTTTTAAATTTTTCTTGGTTGACCCGAGTCAACCCGTGTAAAACTAGGACTTAGCCCATTAGTGGGGTTAACCCCTAGGCTGGGTTTGATAGCTATGGGTGCCATGAAAATATAGCTATAAAGAATGCAATTGAAAAGAAATAAAATAATGTGACCCGGTTAAAAAACAAAAAAAAAAAAAATAGATAAAATCTCCTCTTTTTTATTTTGTTTAGAGCCACTTTTAAAAAATATTAATTTTTTTTGTTATGTGTTTAAAGATAAATTTATGGACACTACTATCAATATTTTTTGTTCTTGAAATACAACTCACCAAAATACTTCTCTTTTTATCTAACGACTTTATCTTTATACTCGTTGTCGCACGTGTGCGGCGTCGCGGCGAAAAATGTATTGTTTGTTCCATTTTCTTATCTACAATGTAAATCTATCTATATCTATGGGGATACAAGAAAATATTGTCTTTTATGGGTGGAAAATGGAAAGGGAGTCGCCACCTAGTATTTTGGTCACTAGGAACCCTAACTGGTCTCAAAGATCGGGTACGGGGACTAGTTGCGTAAAGGGAAGGTATTAGCACCCCAAATACGCCCTACCTAAGGTAAGCTGCATTGTTTTATTGTCTGATAAAATCTAAGGTATTTTTCGTGTTTTTCTAGTTGTTGGTCTGTCTATGGTTCAAGAAAAATCCTCCTCGGTAAGAAAGGCTTTATCTTATCGGGTAAAATCCTAACCGTTCTAACGTCCATACCAAAATTTCATTTAATAATATTTAGGAATACGTTTTACGTATAAATTCGTAATCCCAAATACTAAAAGAAAACAAAAAATTTTTTTTTTGATTTTTTTTGAAATATTGGCCTAGTTCTCATGGCTTAAATAAACTGGTTATTAAAGCCAAAATGCATGCTAATACATATATTGTTTTGAAAATTTTCTTTGTTGTGTGAAAATATGATGTTATAATATTATATATATATATTGGAGAGACTAGGCCGTATGCATGAAAACAAAACCTTTTTTTTTTTGGAAAATATTTATTTTTTGATGCTTTAACAAAAATCGGCATTTTAATACTGGGTTGTATTCTTACGGTATAAAAAATACAACCCAATATTAATCCACTTTGATAAAAATATGCAGAAAAATCAACAACATTTTTAGGGACTTTTTAGAATTTTTTTGAAAGCAAAAAAACATTTTTTATTCTGAAAATCTTTGATATTTTGACGAAAACCGGGTATTTTTAACACTGGTTTTGTATCTTTACGGTATAAAAATACAAACCAACATTAAACACTTTTGACCAAAACATGCAGGAAAATCAACAATATTTTTTTTAGATTTTTTGAAATATTTTTTTTTTAGTAGAAAAAAATATTATACACAATATACGCACATATATATTACAATATACTATAATTCATAATATATATATAATAACAAATCGGGTTGGGGCCAAATGAATGGGCCGAACCCAACCTAGCTAGAATCGGCCGATCTCGGCCCGCAAGGAGGATGGGCCGATCTCGGCCCGCAAGGAGGATGGGCCGATCTCGGCCCAACACAAAAAAATTCTTTTGACTGGGCCAGACTCGGTCTGGCCCAAAATAAATAATAACAAAACTGGGCCGGAAACCCGGTCCCAGTGTAAAAAAACCCACGGGGAAGGGAATTATTTTCCCTTCCCCTACCTCCTGCATGCCAGAACGATTCTGCATGCAGGAGGATAACAAAATATAAAAAATGAAAACGTAGGGGGGAAAGAAAAAATACCTGGCACGCGGAGGTGAGGCTGCTGGTCGAACGTACGGGTTGACGGGTGTTGCAGCGGAGATCGGCGGCTCAGAACGACGGTTCCCCACAGTTCGGGTGTATCCTCTCGGGTCGTGTTCGGTTAACGTTTTCTTTAAACTCTCCCACGGCTTCTGTCCTCTTCTCCCTTTTTTCAGTTTCGTTTTCTTGAGTTTTAGGTGTTTATTTCTTTAGGTCCACTGTTTCTCTCTCCTTCAGTTTCTCTCTCTCTCTTGGTTTCGGTCTCCCTCTTTTTTTCGTGCTTCACATGCTTTCCTCTTCTTTTATAGGCGGACAAAGGAGCGGGGCTGCATGGGCCAGCGTGGGGAGCAGAACAAGGTGGGTTGAGCTGGGGCAAACGTAGGGGGCAGCGCCGGTCGGCTGGTCGGTGAGCGTGGTCGATCACGGCGTGGCCCTCCTGGCTTCGCATCGTCCGAGGTGCATGGGCTTGGTCTGTCAGCGCACGCGAGGAGAGATGGGCACCGCCTGATTAAACAAAGGTTTCGTCCATGCTGCTGCACGTTCGGGGAGAAGAAGAAAAGGTGAATAGTGCCCGTTCAAAACGGCACCGTTCGGTCCTCTTTTTTTTTTTTTTTTTTTTTTTTTTTTTTTTATGAAACGGCGTCGTTTTGGGAAAACGCGCCGTTTCATTTAAAAAATGGCGCCAGAATACGCAAAATTTCAACTCAGCCCTCAATTATTTTTGATTCTTTCAATTACGTCCCTGCCAAATTCGTCCTCGCCCCCATAGTTGGCCGCGTTTTTCATCTTTGGTCCTTGGCCTCTGATTTATGCAATTAAGCCCTCAATTGATCAATAAACTCCCAATTTCTTCAATTACGCCCCTGGATCAAATCAAGACAGCCCCCCATATTTACCCGCTTTTTCCAAATTGGTCCCTGGTTTCGGATTTTTCACAATTAAACCCCTAATTGTCCATTAAACTTCAATATTTATGCAATTAAGCCCCTGATTTTGACCCAATAAATTCCTAAAAAAAATATATTTTGGCCCCAGAACTTAAATTTCTTCTAATTAAAGCCCAAATTGACTTAAAAATCAATTTTTCTTGCACTCCAATCCTCTATAAAATTCAAATAAAATCCAATTAAGTCCATAAACATCTAAATTTGGGCTTTTCTCCTCAAACATTTACATTTTCCTTCTCAACAGGGCTCTCATCCTTCAAGAAAATACTGCCAAAAATCCAATCTCTGTATTTTTTAACCTCCTTGACCAATCTTTCGACCATTTTCTGAGCGCTTATGCCTCTTGTTATTTTTCTAACCTTCTTCGGCTATTTATTTATTTAGCCCAAAAATGGGTTACAACAGATGCCCCCTCTTTATAATGCTTACAGAGCAAAGGCGTAGTAAGTTTTATAAAGATAACCCAGTCTGAACTTCTGAAACTGATCTGGTCGAAGCTTGATCGATCTGAAACTCCTTCTTTACGACAATCCTCTTCGGCCTCAAATTTTGGATCCCATCTGAGCGATTTCCCTAAAAATAGAAAATATGAGTCCCCTCTGGCGCCCTCTTTTGACAATTATCGAAATACGAGATCCCTTCTGGCGATCTCCTTTAATCAAATCGGAAACCCCATCTGGCGATTCCTATATGAAATATGAGATATGAGGTCCCATCTGGCGACCTCCAAATAGTGAAACACGAGATCCCTTCTTGGCGATCTCCTTTAATCAACTTGGAATCCCATCTGGCGATTCCTTTTAACCAACATGAAATACGAGGTCCCATCTGGCGACCTCCAAATAGTGAAACCCGAGATCCCTTTCTGGCGATCTCCTTTAATCAACTTGGAATCCCATCTGGCAATTCCTTTTAACAAACATGAAATATGAGGTCCCATCTGGCGACCTCCAAATAGTGAAACCCGAGATCCCTTCTGGCGATCTCCTTTAATCAACTTGGAATCCCATCTGGCGATTCCTTATTACCAACATGAAATATGAGGTCCCATCTGGTGACCTCCAAATAGCGAAACACGAGATCCCTTCTGGCGATCTCCTTTAATCAACTCGGAATCCCATCTGGCGATTCCTTTTAACAAACATGAAATATGAGGTCCCATCTGGCGACCTCCACAATAGTGAAATACGAGATCCCTTCTGGCGATCTCAAACAGCTTGGAATCCCATCTGGCGATTCCTTATTACCAAAGTTGATATTGATGTCGTTCTTCGTACGGGCAAGGTTTGGAAGCTATTATCTTCTCTTCTTGTTGTTCTAGAATCAACTCAACGATTCTTTTCTTCGTCCACAATCTTGTTGGAATGCACTAAGATCTCCTCCTGTAACAATAAAAACAAACATGCAATGATTTATGATTAGATGCAATGCATGCATTCGTACCTGTTTGAAACATAGGCCCCATCATCTTTTTCTAGTTTATGAAGCTCCTTCTTAACACGAGCTTGCTTTTGTATGCTGGATTCATCTCTCGTGTTGCCTCTTTTTATTGATCATATTCTTGGAGAAGAAGTCTTTGACTTTCTTCAAGTAGTCACTTTCTCAAAATGTATGACTTGTTATTGCCTTTTTGTCATGCTTTTGTCAAATGCTTTAGCTTGGTTTTCAAATCTATTAGCTTCCGAAAAAACATCTTTGTATTGCCCCAACGTAGGGGTGTGATCCTAGTCTGAGCTTTTATATAGAGAAGACATGCGTTCAGCTGATGCTAAACCTTTTAATAAGTGATGAGAATAACACCAAGACATGCTCTGTTTGGATTAATACGAAAATGAATGTTGTGAGATCAATGCAAGAAGAAAGAAATCAATGGCCAAACTTTGCTGTATTGATTTAAGGGCTTACATCAAGCATAATATCTTTTTACAGAGTCAGAATTCACAGGCCTAGCTAAGTCTTCTCCATCCATTCTAGCTAACTTCAATGCTCCTCCTGAGAATGCCCTTTGTTACTACATAAGGACCCTCGTAATTTGGTGCCCATTTGCTTTGATCATCTCCGGGTAATGACAACATTTTCTTTTAATACCAGATCCCCTTCTTGAAAACATCCACGGTCTAACCTTCTTATCATTACGCCTTAGCCATTCGTTTCTGGTAAAGCTGGTGATGACATATTGCAGCCATCCTCTTTTCACTGATCAGGTTCAGTTGCTCGTGTCTCACTTTGGCCCACTCGGCCTCTTCTAACTCAGAATCTATTAACACTCTTAACGACGGGTTTCTACTTCCAAGGGCATCACTGCTTCCATACTGTATACCAGAGAATATGGTGTAGACCCTGTCGAGGTTCGAACTGCAGTGCGATATGCATGAAGGGCAAATGGCAAACATCTCATGCCAATCCCTATAGGTGACTACCATCTTCTGAATAATCTTTTGATATTCTTGTTAGCAGCTTCTACCGCCCCGTTCATTTTCGGTCTATATGGCGAAGAATTGGAATGCTTGATTTTCCATTTCGTGCAAAGCTCTATTATCATCTTGCCGTTGAAGTTCTGGGCATTATCAGTTATAATCTTTTCTGGTGGACCATACCGACATATCAAATCCCTCTCAATAAATTTCTTCACCACTTTTTGCGTCACATGAGCAAATGACCCGGCTTCTACCCATTTGGTGAAGTAGTCAATAGCCACGAGGATAAATCTATGACCATTGCTCGCTTTGGTTTACAGGTCCAATCACATCAATTCCCCACATGCGAAGGGCCATTGGAGATGTTAAGTTAAACAGAGGAGCGGGTGGCATATTGACCTTGTCACTGTAAATTTGACATTTGTGACATTTTTCTGACATAGTCTATACAGTCTTTTTCTAGTGTCATCCAAAAATAACCAGCCCTTTTGGATTTTTCTTGCCATCATATGTCCGCTAGCATGGTTGAGCAAATCCCCTCATGGACCTCTCTTAATGCCCTTCTAGCATCTGCCTCATCTAAACACCTTAACAAGGTTCCATCAAAATGACCTTTTATATAAAATCTCTCCATCTAAATAGAAGTCTATAGCCAACCTTCTCAAGGTTTTCTTATCCGTCTTAGAAGCTCCCACCGGATATTCCTGATTCTGCACAAGATTCTTGATATCGTAATACCAAGGTTGTCCGTCTATCTCTCCCTCAACTAAACAACAGTGAGCTGGATCATTTCTAATATCAATGTGTACCGGTTGTACCTTGCACTTGAGATCAATGGTAGTTCATAGCAGCTAATGTGGCCAAAGCATCCGCAAAATGGTTCCCCTCCCTTCCCAGATGGGTGAATCTTAATTTTCTTCAAATTCCTTTGCTAGCATGGATAGGTATTCCTGGTAAGGTCTCAATTTTTCTTCTTTGGTTTGCCATTCCCCTTTTACCTGGCAAATGATCAACATTGAGTCCCCATATACATCAATCTTCTTTATTTTCAACTCCAATGCTGCTTCTAAAAACCGAGGATACAAGCTTCATACTCAGCTGTATTGTTGGTGCACTCGAAGTGTAGTTTTGACCGAAACTGGGTATTGTTTCTTATCAGGAGAGATTATCACCGCCACCCTGCCCCGTTACCATATACATTTACTGCCCCATCAAAAAACATGGTCCACCAATCTGTCTTTTCTTCTTCCTTTTCTATTGACAATATATCTTCATCAGGGAACTCAAAATCCAAAAGGTTCGTAATCTTCAATAGCATTTATCGGCCAGATGGTCTGCGATTGCACTCCCTTTTACGGCTTTCCTTGTCATATACACTATGTCATATTTCTGCTAATAAAACTTGCCACCTGGCAATCCTACTTGAGAGGAAAAGCTTATTACATATATACCTCAGAGGATCCACTTTTGAAATCAACCAAGTGGTATAGTATAACATGTAATGTCGCAACCTCTTTGCCGCCCCACACCAACGCACAACAGAGCCTTTTCTATCTCCGTGTATCTGGGACTCACATTCAGTGAATTTCTTACTCAAGTAATTAAATAGCTCTTCCTTCCTTCCGGTTTCGTCATGCTTGACCCAATACACAACCCATGGCTACCCAGTAACGGTTAGATATAATACTAAAGGTTTTCCTGATACAGGAGGAACCAGTAAAGGTGGATTTTGTAAAATAATGCTTGATTTATTGAATGCCTCCTCACACTCCTCAT
>NC_133300.1:2090005-2225727 GCF_005239225.2 Populus alba | reverse complement strand
ATCATGTGGAAGTTTTGAGGAAGTTTATTTGAGAGGTTGAGGAAGTATGAACTAAGGCTTAATCCTGCAAAAATGTTCATTCGGAGTTAAGTCGGGCAAGCTGTTGGGATTTGTGGTAAGCGATAGAGGTATAGAGGTGGATCCAGAACAAAGTAAGGGCCATTCAAGCTATGTCATCCCCTAAGACGGAGAAAGAAGTAAGAGGATTCTTAGGAAGGTTGAATTACATTGCTCGATTTATAGCTCAGCTAACAACAACATGCGAGCCTATATTCCGACTACTAAGGAAAAAGAACCTGGAACCTGGAATGAGGAGTGTGAGGAGGCGTTCAATAAAATCAAGCATTATTTACAAAATCCACCTCTACTGGTGCCTCCTGTATCAGGGAAACCTCTGGTATTATATCTAACTGTAACTGAAGTAGCCATGGGATGTGTATTGGGTCAGCATGATGAAACCGGAAGGAAGGAAAGAGCCATTTATTACTTGAGTAAGAAATTCACGGAATGTGAGTCCAGATACACGGAAATAGAAAAACTTTGTTGTGCGTTGGTGTGGGCGGCAAAGAGGTTGCGACATTACATGTTATACTATACCACTTGGTTGATTTCAAAATTGGATCCTCTGAGGTATATTTGTAATAAAGCCTTTTCTCTCAAGTCGAATTGCAAGGTGGCAGGTTTTATTAGCAGAATATGACATAGTGTACATGACAAGGAAAGCACCGTAAAAGGGAGTGCCATTGCAGACCATCTGGCCGATAAATGCTGTTGAAGATTACGAACCTTTGGATTTTGATTTCCCTGATGAAGATATATCGTCAAATAGAAAAAGGAAGAAGAGAAGACAGAGTGGTGGACCATGTTTTTTGACGGGGCAGTAAATGTATATGGTAACGGGCAGGGGCGTAATAATCTCTCCTGATAAGAAACAATACCCAGTTTCGGTCAAACTACATTTTGAGTGCACCAACAATACAGCTGAGTACGAAGCTTGTTATACTCGGTTTAGAAGCGGCATTGGAGTTAAAGATAAAAGAAGATAGATGTATATGGGGATTCAATGTTGATCATCTGCCAGGTCAAAGGGGAATGGCAAACCAAAGAGGAAAAGTTGAGGCCGTACCAGGAATACCTATCTATGCTAGCAAAGGAATTTGAAGAAATTAGATTCACCCATCTAGGAAGGGAGGGGAACCATTTTGCGGATGCTTTGGCCACACTAGCTGCTATGACTAACCATTGACCTCAAGTGCAAGGTACAACCGGTACACATTGATATTAGAAATGATCCAGCGCACTGTTGTTTATCGAAGGAGAGGTGGACGGACAACCTTGGTATTACGATATCAAGAATCTTGTGCAGAATCAGGAATATCCAGTGGGAGCTTCTAACACGGATAAGAAAACCTTGAGAAGGTTGGCTATAGACTTCTATTTAGATGGAGAGATTTTATATAAAAGATCATTTGATGGTACCCTGTTAAGGTGTTTGGATGAGGCAGATGCTAGAAAGGCATTAAGAGAGGTCCATGAGGGGATTTGCTCAACCCATGCTAGCGGGCACATGATGGCAAGGAAAATCCAAAGGGCTGGTTATTTTTGGATGACACTAGAAAAAGATTGTATCGACTATGTCAGAAAATGTCACAAATGTCAAAATTTACAGTGATAAAGGTCAATATGCCACCAGCTCCTCTGTTTAACTTAACATCTCCATGGCCTTTCGCGATGTGGGGAATTGATGTGATTGGACCTGTAAACCCAAAAGCGAGCAATGGTCATAGATTTATCCTCGTGGCTATTGACTACTTCACAAAATGGGTAGAAGCCGGTCATTTGCTCATGTGACACAAAAAGTGGTGAAGAAATTTATTGAGAGAGATTTGATATGTCGGTATGGTCCCCCAGAACAGATTATAACTGATAATGCCCAGAATTTCAACGGCAAGATGATAAATAGAGCTCTGCACTAAATGGAAAATCAAGCATTCCAATTCTTCGCCATATAGACCAAAGATGAATGGGGCGGTGGAAGCTGCTAACAAGAATGTCAAAAGATTGTTCAGAAAGATGGTAGTCACCTATAAGGATTGGCATGAGATGTTACCATTTGCCCTTCATGCATATCGCACCGCAGTTCGAACCTCAACAGGGACTACCCCCATATTCTTTGGTGTACGGTTGGAAGCAGTGATGCCTTTGGAAGTGGAAAATCCCATCGTTAAGAGTGTTAATAGATTCTGAGATAGAAGAGGCCGAGTGGGCTAGAGTGAGATACGAGCAATTGAACTTGATCAGTGAGAAGAGGATGGCCGCAATATGTCATCACCAACTTTATCAGAAACGAATGGCTAAGGCGTATGATAAGAAGGTTAGACCGCGTTTGTTTCAAGAAGGGGATCTAGTATTGAAGAAAATATTGTCATTACCAGGAGATGATCAAAGCAAATGGGCACCAAATTATGAGGGTCCTTATGTAGTAACAAAGGCATTCTCAGGAGGAGCGTTGAAGTTAGCTAGAATGGATGGAGAACCTAGCTCGGCCTGTGAATTCTGACTCTGTAAAAAGATATTACGCTTGATGTAGTTCCCTAAATTAATAAAGCAAAGTTTGGCCATTGATTTCTTTCCTTTTGTGCATTGATCTCACAACAATCATTTTTTGCATTAATCCCAACAGTGCATCTCCTCACGCATTTAAAAAGTTTAGCATCGACTGAAACGAATTTCTTCTCTATATAAAAAGCTCAAACTAGGATCACACCTCTACACTGGGGGCAATACAAGATGTTTTATGAAAAGTTTTTACGGAAGCCTATAGATTTGAAAACCAAGCTAAAGCATTTGACAAAAGCAATGACATAAAAGCAAGAACAAGTCTTACATTTTGAGAAAAGGACTACTTGAGGAAAGTCAAATTACTTTTTCTCCAAGAATATGATAAGAAAAAAGGCAACACGAGAGATGAATCCGGCATACGACTTCAAAAGCACGCTCATGTTACGAGGAAGTCTCATGAACTAGAAGAGGAGGATGGGGGGCCTATGTTTCAAAAACCAGGTACGAATGCATGCATTTGCATCTAATCATAAAGTCATTGCACGTATTTTTTTTTTCTTTTCGTTACAGAGGAGATCTTAGTGCATTCCAACGAGATTGTGGACGAAGAAAGAATATTGAGTTGAGTCTAGAACAGAAAGAAGAGAAGATAATATTTTTCAGACCCTGCCAGCAGGAAGAACACATCGATAGCAATTGGTAAAAGGGAATCGTCAGATGAGATTCCAAGTTGTTTGGTTAAAAGAGATGCAAGAAGGGATCTCGTTTTTCGATGAAGATCGCCAGAAGGGACTTCATATTTCAGCTTTGAATAAAAGGGAATCGCCAGATGGGATTCCAGGTTGTTTGAGATCGCCAGAAGGGATCTCGTGTTTCACTATTGTGGAGGTCGCCAGATGGGACCTCACACTTCACGTTGGTTAAAAGGAGTCGCCAGATGGGATTCCAGGTTGTTTGAGATCGCCAGAAGGGATCTCATTTTTCACTATTGTGGAGGTCGCCAGATGGGACCTCACACTTCACGTTGGTTAAAAGGAGTCGCCAGATGGGATTCCAGGTTGCTTGAGATCGCCAGAAGGGATCTCGTGTTTCACTATTGTGGAGGTCGCCAGATGGGACCTCACACTTCACGTTGGTTAAAAGGAATCGCCAAATGAGATTCCAGGTTGTTTGAGATCGCCAGAAGGGATCTCGTGTTTCGCTATTGTGGAGGTCGCCAGATGGGAACTCACACTTAATGTTGGTTAAAAGGAATCGCCAGATGGGATTCCAGGTTGTTTGAAATCGCCAGAAGGGATTTCGCGTTTCACTATTTTGGGAGGTCGCCGGATGGGACCTCATACTTCATGTTTGTTAATAGGAATCCCAGATGGGATTATAAGTTTTGATTAAAGGAGATCGCCAGAAGGATCTCGCATTTCGATATTTTTCAAAAAAAGGGGTCGCCAGAAGGGACCCCATATTTCATTTTCGTTGAAGGGAATTGCCAGATGGGATTCCGAGGGCCGAAGAGGATTGTTTGTAAAGAAAGAGTTTTAAGATCGATCAAGCTTCGACTAGATCAGTTTTCGGGAGTTTAGTTGGGACTATCTTTATAAAACTTACTGCGCAAAGCCTTCGCTCCGTAAGCTCTATAAAGGGGGCATCTGTTGTAACCCATTTTTGGGTCCCCGCAAAAAAATAAAATAAATAGCCAAAGAAGGCTAGAAAAATGACAAGAGGCAGAAGCGCTCGGAAAATGGTCAGAAAATTGGTCAAGGAGTATAAAGATACAAAGATTGGATTCTTGACAATATATTCTTGAAGGATGAGAACCCTATTGAGAAGGAAATTTTGAATTTTGAAGAGAGAAGCCCAAATTTGGATGTTTATGGGTTTAATTGATTTTTATTGGATTTATAGGGGATTTGATTGCAAGAAAAATTGATTTTTAAGTCAATTGGGCTTTAAATTGAAGAAATTTAAGTTCTGGGGCCAAATTATAATTTTTAGGGATTTTATTAGTCAAATCAGGGGCTTAATTGCATAAATATTGAAGTTTAATGGCCAATTAGGGACTTAATTAAGAAAATCCGAAACCAGGGACCAAATTGGAAGAGGCGCGTAAATGGAGGGGCTGCAATTATTCGGTTCAGGGGCCTAATTGAAGAAATTGAAAGTTTATTAATCAATTGAGGACTCAATTGCATAAATCAGAGGCCAAGGACCAAAGTGAAAAATGCGGCCAACAAGAGGGCGGAGACCGAATTTGAAGGACTGATTTGAAGTTTGGCCATTTAAATGAAACGCGCGTTTTATCCAAAACGACGCCGTTTCATATAAAAAAAAAAAAAAAAAGAAGAAGACTAGAACGGTGTCGTTTTGAACGACACTGTTCATCTTCTTCTTTCCCCCGTTTACCAGCAACAGAAGATGAAAAATTTGAAAACCTTCCCGCCTCTTCTCTCCCGCCCCCACCACCACCACCGAAAGCATCAAATGGCCGACCAGCCGTTGCGTGATTGAAGCGCACTAACAAAAGGCACGCCGGTCCCTTTTTTTCCTTATAAATAGAGAGGAACCGAAGAGAGAGGGAGGAGGGAAGTAAGGCCCGAAAGAGAGAGAAGAACAGAAACAAACCGAGAAGAAGGAAACCGAAACCAAAAAAAACCAAAACCAAACCGAGAACAAACAGCCACTAAAAAAAAAAAAAAACACGAAGGAGAGGGGAGGAGAAGAAAATTTTTAGCCATTGTTAGAAACAGCAGCAACGCCGCCCGGAGCCGCCGTCCACGAGCCACGCCACCGCAGCCCTGCCAGCAAACCACCGTCTCCAGCCCCGCCAGGTACGCTCTATCCCCTGCATTTTTGTTTTCTTCTTCTGCTGTAGGTTTCGTCTCCTGCATGCAGAATTGTTCTGCATGCAGGGGACGGGGGGAAATTAATTCCCCCCGTTCTGTTTTCTCTTCTGGGCCAGATGGGTTCTGGCCCAGAAGCATGTATATGGGCCAGAAGGATTCTGGCCCAACCTGGCGGCCTGGGCCGAGTCCGGCCCAGACCAAGTTATTTTTTTCCTTGGGCCGAGATCGGCCCATTCGCTTTTCTTGGGCCGAGATCGGCCCAGTCACTTTTCTTGGGCCGATACCGGCCCAATGACTTGTGAGGCTAAGGCCGGCCCAATTAGTTGGGCCGGCCCAGCCCCTTAATAATTAATATATAATATAAAATATGTGTGTATATGTTATATATATAAAATATTTATAAAAAATCTGAAAAATCTAAAAAAAAAAATGTTGTTATTTTCCTTTCATATATATATATATATATATATATATATATTTTAAGGGGTTTGTATTTTTGTTTTTATACTATGGAGGTATAAAATCAGTATTTGAAATATCTGATTTTAGTCGAGACACCTGAAATTTTCAAAGATAAGTTTTTTTGCTTTCAAAAAAAAATTCTAAAAATTCCTTAAAAATATTATTGATTTTTTTCGTACATCTTTTTAAAAAATGACTTAATATTAGTTTGTATTTTTATGCTGTGGAGATACAAATTCAGTATTAAAAATACTCGATTTCGTCAAAAAAAAAAAAATATTTTCTTGCGTGTTGCATACGGCCAATACACTAACATGTTTTGAATGTTCTTTTTATATATAAAAAAAAATATTGGAAGTTTTGAAAAATGTGTTTTCGCATGGATTTCTTAAACACAAATCATTTTCTTGCATTTGTGGATTTTACAACCTGTTTTGTAAAACTCCAAAGGGTATTGGCCAATATTCCAAAAACTATAAAAATCTTATTTTTTGGGAGGAGAAGTTGTGGTTATTGTTCACCGCTAATGTTTGGATGAAGAAATCCTTAAAAGGACGAACATCCAAAATATTTATCGGGAGTAATAAATCAACGCACATGTTTGAAAGAAGCTTTGGTTGCGATCGAGAACATTTCAAAATTTTAATTTTTTTTCTCCACGGTTTACGAGTCACCGACTTTTGAAATACTAAAGGAAAAAACGAACTTTCATAGCACATGGAATTTCCTTAGATTTCTATCCAAAATAAATTGACGGGTTTAGAAGACACCAACACCATAGACTATGGAGCAAACCAAACACCAAGCAGCTTACCTTAGGTAGGGCGTATTAGGGGTGCTAATACCTTCCCTTTACGCAACCAGTCCTTTGCCTTAGAATCTCTGAAAGACCAGTTAGGGTTCCTAGTGACCAAATACTAGGTGGCGACTCCAAAGAACCAAATCCTTAGAACACAACGAAAATCGCCAGCCGATGTCGTGCCTTTATAAAATTTTTTTGTGGGGGTGTGACAATCTGTGCCATTAAGATGAAGGATGGACCCGAGTTTTAAAGTATAAAATAATATAAATATATAACTAAATTAATTAAGATTTAAAAAAATCTAAAATTATAAGTTTCTAATATAAAGCTTAAAATTTATTTATGTATTATAAAAAGATGATTCATGAAATTCTATATTTTTATAATTTATAATTTATAATTGTTCTTTGCAAGATTTTACATATTAAAAACGTTATAGGATTTTCTCATTATTTAACACTTTTAAATATATATTTTTTTATATAACTAATCATAATCAAACAATCATTTAATCAATCATCTTTGATTTGATTGCATAACCAACTTTTAACCAATTTAATCCTTGAAAATATTTTTTTTATTAATAAAATGGTTTGTCTCCACCAATTTTTGAGCAACATCATTGATTCCTTTTAGCTTTGGAAATTCTTCACAGGATCTCATGTCAAGAATATAAGTTTCAAGTTGATTACAAGTGCTGCAAGCTCAACTATGAAGAAAATAGATGGATAGAATTAAGCAAGATGAATCAACTTTTGCTTATCATAAGCCATTATTTGCCACTCCAACACTACAAAGGGAAAGACTCTTTTCCTTGGCCAACAAGCTATATTGGCTGCAGTTTTGCCTCGGGTGTACCATTTATTAGTTTTTTTTTTTTTACAAAAAAGTACTTTGATGCTTTCAAATTGTTTCATCAACTAATAAGAATATACATATTCATATTAATGCTTTTCTTTCACAAATAAATTAATAAATTATCATCATCTAAATATTTTCATCCTTTATTATTTGAATTTGAATTTGAATTTGTTGTTCCAAAACTTTAACCAAAGTCAACACATTTATGATATCTTGATATTTTCTTCACAATGCTTGAGTTGATTCATTTATGATTCCTTGTATATTTTTCATCAAATGCAAATTGAAAACAAATTTATAGGATTGTACTATGTGTTCAATACTCATTCCCTCACTTATTTTGTCTTAAATCTTAGTTCAAAGGTTTTAATGAGTAAGTCTCAATTTGTTTTTTCTATTATGGTTGTTTTAGCACTAGCCGGTAGTTTAGAGGAGAAGAAGAAGCTAACGTTTAGTTTTCTAGTCTATTTATGAAAATATTTTTAACATCAGCACATCAAAATGAATAGAAAACACTAAAAATATATTAATTTGAATTTAATAAAAAAAATCAATTTTTTTTCAAAAATATTTTTTAAAATACATAAACAAATAAGTCTAAATATGCTTCTTAACTATTGAAGCCAAATTGATAATCCATGATTAAGGTTTTAGGTCAAGAGCCTTACTTTAATTCGTCAAAGAAGTGTTGTTCCAAACAATGTTATTAAATTTAATTAGACCTAACAAATCAACTCAATGATTCTTCATTTTAAATTAAATTATATGAAATCAAAACCATGTTATTTTAATTGTTTTTTAAAATAAATAAAATATTATTTTAAATTAATTTGAGTTAACACACTTCACTGTTAAATGTTATACGTGTTTCTTTCAAACTTTCCCAGAAGACCATCACTGAGAAGTCCGTTGAGAGTATTCAGTGTTTCTTTCAACTTTCCGAGAAAGAGCATCATTGAGCTTGTGGCTTTTGAAGAAGCCCAGAATCTCAGGAGTGGTCAGCTTCTCGCTCAGAACCTCAATGACAGCGGAGAGAATTGATCCTCCAATGAACTCCACAGCCATGATGGGATCTTCCCAGAGAATTGGAAGGAAGCAGAAGCAGAGAATTGTAGAGAAGAACATAATAAGATGTTCAACGAATGGAAAAGGAAAGAAAAAAGTTAGCTTAAAAGCATTAATTATAATTTATTCGATTGACAATAAAACTTTTCTTTTTGGATTAAATAAAACTAATTAATTAATCCTTAAAATTTTAAAATATAAATATAAATATATTTTTTTTTTACATTATTATTTTTTAATATTTTTTAATTTTAGTTTTTAACCAAAACATCTAAACTTGACAATTATGCCAGATCTATGTATATTTAAAAAAAAAAATAGAAATTCACTTATAATTATTTTGAAACAATATTTATTTTGTATTTTTATGGATAAGAAAACGGATGTTTGGTTATGAATTTAAATAATTGGATTCTTATATAAATATCTTTTTAAATCACCTTAAGGTTTTTTTTGTTTTTAAAAAAACAAACCATGTTGTTAATATAAAATATATTTTTGTCAAAATAAAAAAAATGGAGTTTTGAATAAAGAAATGAGTTTATTCTCCACAATTTAAATTATTAGAATTCCTACAAATATTTAGCTTAATTACAACAAAATTAAATATAAATAAGTTTTAAAAATTGCCCTGCAACACCGGAGATACCATACTGGCTATTTTCTTGGCTAAGTGACATGGCTTTTTCATCAAGGAAAAACTTTTAAAATCATGGTTGAGTAGATCTTTCAATTAATGTGATATTACCATTATGACATTTATAAACATTATCACCTATCGATTTATTATTATTTGTTTATGTAATTATTAGGACGCCTTTCGACAATATGCATGCTTTCGTACATTGTATTTGTAAGTGATTTTCAAAGTATGTTTTGTATAGAAAAACTTTGAATTAATGTCTTTTTTTTAATTAAATTGATATATTTTGATGGTTTTTACTTATTAACAAAAAGCATTCCTCCAACCCAAACGTAATTTTGCAAAAGCACTTCTCCAACCCAAACGTGATTTTGCAAAAGCATACGTACTACATTAACAAACACATAGCATCTCTAATATTAATCTTAGGCAGCATTAGTACGTATGAAATTGAGAAATAGGGATGAATTATTATAGAAGCAATGATTACAAGTGTTCATTTTAGGGTGTGAAAGTTGGTTTTTAAACATGTTTTGTGTAATTATAAATTAAATGGTTAAATGTTTTTAGAAAGAGATAAAAACATTATTTAATGATCACCTTGAAAATTTTCTGTAACTATGTGCATGCAAATAGTTTTTTGAAATTCTCACAACATCACCTTGAAAATTCACAAAATGGATCGAGGCTTATGAACCGTTAAAAAACTAGAATCAAATTCTCTATACAATATAAGAATCTGAAGCTTGTAGAAAGTAGGAAAAAATAGCTAGAAAAGTAAAAGAAGGAAGGCAAAAGAATTGGACAAGATCTCTGTAATAGCTTTGGATCTGTTGCTTGGACCGGGGATCAAAATTTTTTTACACGTTTCCAATATCTGTCCCCAAGCTGCGGGCATTCTTTAATAGAAAGAATCAATAAAGAAGGAAGGAGACGACGACGAGGAGGCATGGCATGTGTTAACTCAGGACAACCTCTTATGAAGAGCTTTGCAAGATGAGGGAAAACTACATCTGTTTTCCATTCCTGCCATTTTTTCATCCCCTCGAACTTTAATATTTTGAGGGATTTAAATGGATTCTCCATCGAAGAGTCACTTCCATAGAACTCAGGACCAACAGCCACAACTTCATCAAGTCCTTTAATTTGGAGCTCTTCTAGAGATGGCAGCTGCCCCAGTGGTGGCAAGAGGATGCAGTTCTTGCATCCATAAAGAAACAACACTACCATATTTGAGAAGGAAGAGTTTCCGAGCCAGCCTGGGAACGTTGTACCCCCGTAACCAGTAATGAAAAGCTGTTTCACATTTTCAGAAGGCTCCAATCTCTCAAGTACTTCTCTCTCGTGCCGTGTGTCATCCGTATTGCCATCCCACTTCAACCCCAACTCCTCAATCTTCTTCTTACCCTTCAAATCGGCATCCAAAGCATCTTGAGCATTTGCAACATCTCTGAGATTCCCAATAGAAAGCTTTTTCCTTAAATGAGAGAGCTTCCCCAACACTTTCATGCTAGACCCACTATCTTTTCCCACGATGTAGTATTCCAAATATCGAAGCTTTGTGAGTTTCTCCATTTTTGGTGGCATCTCTTCCAAATTTGTCCCTTCAATATCAAGATGTTGTAAGTTGACCAAGTTGGAGATGTTGGATGGCAACTCCATGAGATGTCGACACTTTCGTAACAATAAACTTTGCAAATAGTACAAGGTGCACACACTATCAGGTAACCTTTCTATGGCGGTACGAGAAAGGTCCAAGTACCGCAAATGTTTTAAGTTGCCAATGGAATTGAGCAACTGAGAAGAAATATGTTTTGAATTAAATAAAGATAGCGTTCGCAAGCTCTTAAGATTTGGCAAGATGTCATTCAGTGCCTCATTATCAACTTTCCTAGTAAGAAACAAGGCGCGCAAATGTTGACCCTCCAACCCAGAGCCCAATTTAGCGTATTCAGCTAAATCACTTACGAGGTCATGCATGCTGAAAAAAGAATCACGAGTTGATCGCTGGAAAAGTGACCTGGAGACAAGATCATCAAAGTATTTTTCACCTATTTCTTCCATCTCCTCAACGCCTCTGGGCTGGACTAAAAAACCTTGTGCCATCCATTCAGTGATTAATCTATGCTTCTTGATTTTAGAACCCTTGGGAAATACTGCACAATAAGCAAAACAACGTTTGAGGTGTGAAGGGAGATAATAATAGCTCAATGTTAGAGCTGGAGGGATGTTTTCATTCGACGGACCCCACAAACTGCTATTGGATATCTTCTCCCATTGCGTGACATCTTCTACGGAGTGCAAAAGACCACCAAGAGTTTTTGCTGCCAGCGGTAAACCTTTGCACTTTCTCACTATTTCTCTGCCAAATGCTTCCAAGTGTGAGACTGCTCCAGAATTTACACCACTAAATGCATCCCTTGCAAACAACTTCCAGCAATCTTCATAGCGTATTCCTTTCAAGCAGTGAGGGGTGATGACAGTTTGCGTGACTTTTGCTACATCTTGATCCCGTGTTGTCACGACAATCTTACTTCCGTGCTCCACATACCGCAAAGGCAGCAGTAATTTATCCCATTCATTGTACTCAATGTTCCACGCATCATCTAGAACAAGAAGAAGTTTTTTCCCTTTCACTGCTTCCATTAGAGATTCATCTGGTTCTTTGGTGCGGCAAGTAGTTGCGTCGATCTTATCAAGAATATCCTTAATAATCCTGGTGACGTCAAATTGTTGTGAAGCCCAGACCCAGGCTTTGAGCTCGAAGCACTCATCTACCCTTCTGTCTTTGTAGATAAGCTGAGCAAGAGTGGTTTTACCAACCCCTCCCATGCCCACAATAGGAACCACAACTAAATTTGAGTCATCTGTCTTGTGTTGTGTCAACAAGCACTCCATTATGGCTTCCTTATCAGAGTCCCTTCCATATACATCAGGTTCATTAACCAGTGGAGTTGTTTTCTCTGACAATGGTCTCCATCCACCAGTACCTTCTATGTGGCGCAGATCACCCTTTAGTTTAAGTAAACGTTCAAGCTTCTCAAGGATCTTTTGTAACTCTGCTCCCATCTCTTTCATCCTTCTATTAGCTGGATTTAGAAATGGAACCAGATTCCTTGCCTGCAATGGTGGACTAAATATATGAGATAGAATTCAGGAAAACATTATAATTTTTTAATATCAAAACATAAACATTAAGATTTTTACATCTAGAGAATTAATAAGTTTTCTTTCTACAGATCTTTTTCGAGAATTTACAATTGTTGATGCTAACTTAATGCACGCAGTAAAATTCAAGTTTTAAAAAGATAGTGATTAAATGTCATTAGTGATTTTCATAGCCCTTATTATATTATATTAAAATTAAAGTATTTATTTTTAATACTTAAAACAAAGATATGAAGCTTTCATATATAAATTGTAGCAAATTGTCAACATTTGCAATTGTCAACATTTTTCTCAACTACCATCAACCACAATATTTATTGTAGTAGTTGGTTCTGTTGCTGCCAAGAGCTTTCACTTCTCCTATAAATGGAGACAAAGAGAGTGCAAGAGTGTGCTGTGAGTGTACGTGAAGTGCAACGTGTGTGAGAGTGAAAAATACAGATTTGAGAGAAACACTGAGCATAAGAGTGAAACACTAGGTTTTGTGGGATTGTATTGGGGTTGAGTTGAGTTTTTGTATCATTCCTCCAATAATATATAATCTGTTGCCTCCGTGGACATACTCGATTTTAGGGAACCACATAAATCTGCTTGTTTGTGTTTTATTTCTGTTTGCTTTCGGTCCAGTATGCACAACATAAAATATTATTTCAGATTCTAATTGTGCTTACAAAAAATAAGGGCATAATTCTTGGTGATTATTATATATATAAATACTAAGAAATTTAATATTTATAATAATGGGTTTTGAATCTCGTAAGTCCTAATTATTCATCATGAAAAATATTGAAAGACAATTCAATTTTATATCCCTTATTTTTTCAGAACAATTAAAATTTATTTATGCTCTTATAAAAAAAAAATATAATTTAATTAAAATTGACAAAATTTATATAAATAATTCAGATTTTAAAAATCCAAAGCCCATGTCTAGAAAACTAATTAATAAATGAGAATTTGCAAGCATAATTTCGCCAGAGACACCAGATTAAAGCCAATGATATTAGTTGCATGCATAACAATGAATACTCTTTAATTAAAACTCACAGAAAGACAACAACCATGCCTAAAATTATTTTTTTCCTCGTTTACAGACTAGAGAGCATACATGAAAGTTAAAAAAAAAAAAAAACAAACAAAAAAACAAACAAACTTTTTATGAGGAAGCAAGGTCTATAGGTGCAAGAACTTATGCTTACCCAACTGCTGCCAGGTCGAGGGGTATCAATGTCCTTGGATCGTAGATATTCATAATCAATCTCCTCCGATATGTCCTCAGCTTCATAGACAGCATGTTTAACATCATTGAGCCAGTTCTTCACAGCACGATTTGTAATCTGCTTCTCCTCCGCATCGTCGAGTAGTCCGTTGACAGTATTCAGTGTTTCATTCAGCTTTTCCAGAAGACCACCATCGAGTTTGTGGCTTTTGAAGAAGCCCAGAACCTCACGAGAGGCCAACCTGTCGACCAGAACCTGAATGACAGGAGAGAGAATTGATCCGCCGATCAACTCCAGAGCCATGGTGGATTTTTGCAGAAACGGTGAGGGTGGGAATATGTGAGAGAAGGAGTAGTGGAAAGCAGGAGGCTTGGTGGATTTTTGCAGAAAGGGTGAGAAAGTGATTATGTGAGAGAGAGTGATAATTAGGCCACTGAATTGCATGATGGGAATACGTAGACTTTATAGGAAAAGAAGAGACAAGAAAATTATATTAATTATATTATATTGTATCAGCGCTCCACGATTCAGGTACAGGTATTATTGTTGTGTTTTATACTATCTTAACAAATTTCAACAAAAATAAATAAATAAATTTGTTAATCGAAGAATAAAAAGATAATATATGTGTTTAATACAATAAATTTAAAAATATATAAACTGTAAAAAAAAAACATGAATGTTAATTCAAGATTAAATTTAAATTAAAAGTTGATTTTTCTAATAAAAAAGCAAAACATAGATACATATAAATATTATAATAAAGGAAATAGAAAAGACAGCGAGACCATTTTTATAGTTAATTTTTATTTAATTATATGGCAATTAAAATAAATATTTGAAAGAGTTTGGATGATTTAAATTTTATAGAATTTTTTTTTTCAAATTCTTCATCTCTTATATTTTTTTCCTGTTTTGAATAAACACATATTTTTTATTAATAAAACCCTTTTTTCAATTAACACTTAAAGATATTAAAACCAATATTCTCAAGAATTCTAATAATTTAAATCCATGAGGGAAAAAAAAACGTTTCTTTGGTCAAAACTCCCTTTTCCTTATTTATTTGTTTTTTATTTTGAAGAAAACATGTCTTTTTTTATTAGAAGCATTTTTTTAAAATAAAAAATCATCATGATTTGAAAAGAAAGTTTCAGTAAAAAAAAAATTTATGTCTTTATAATTTTTATGCGCTTGTAAGGAAAAATAAAAGAATAATTAATTCACATAAACAAAATAAAAATTCACAATAACAAAATATATATTTTATTCCTCTGTAAAGATTCATGTGCAATATTTAAAGGCCAAGTGAATGAAGCTCATGCGCACCCATGCTTTGAAAGGCTAGCCTCAAATGCTTGATTTGCTACATGATCAGCCTCTATTGAATCTAAGAGGTGAGGCTTGCGTGTTTATATATATATATATATATATAAGCATACAACATGTTATTTGTCTCAGATTTTTTTGAAATAGAACAAATAACACTAAAATCAATAAAATCACATTGATTTATCTTCCTTTTTAAAGGCAAATCTATTAACACTAAAATCAATATTTATGTTCTTGAAATATGACTCACCAAAATACTTTTTTGTTCTTTTTTCCTAGCATTTTTCTCTCTATACTCGCTACATCAAGGAATTAAAATGTGAAAAAAATAAATTTTTAAAATTAAATATAAATAGCTAAAACTACAAGGATATGAAAAAAAAATAGAAACTACAGTTAACTTTAATGAGAATTTCCAAGAACAAAACTCAATAGTCAAAGAGTGAAACATGTGGGAAATGAAGTTTACAGCTAAAATATAAACACATAAAATTAGTTCAGAAATATTTTTTTAAAAACTTCATTTGGCATTACTATTAGAAGGTATTTGGTAGAAGGCTAAAAAAACATGGATGAAATTATCACATAAATAATAATTATTATAATACCAAATTTAAAAAGTGTAATTGTTGGCTTGTAAAAAAGACCGATGTTCTTACAAATTGAACGGTTAAATACTTGTGAAAAAATAAAAAAGGAGAATAATTTAAAGATGAGCTTCAACTTTTCCATTGATTGAGCTTGTGCCTTTTGAAAAAGCCTCGAACCTCAGGAGAGGACAGCCTGGGGACCAAAACCTCAATTACAGCACAGATAATTGACCTCCACTCAACTCCAGAGATTTTTTAAAGGGAAAAAAAAAAAAAAAGACATCAATGTGGTAAGTCTTTTTTGTAAGCATGATTAAGGCATCAAACTTTATTTATTTAGCTAAAATGTTGTAATATATATATGAAAAAAAAAAGCAACAATAATGCATAGAAAATAATGATAAATTATAAAATGATTTTATAATTTTAGCGACAATAGTGTATAGAAAATAACGATTCTAATTTGAAGGGAAAAAAATAATTTATTTATAGATATCTATCATTCTCAATTAGTGTTTTTTTTTTTTTTTTCCACTCTGCTTTTCTTATTCCTATCTAAGCCTTTACTTTAGTATTGTTTCGTGTTACTTTAGTAACCGCCACAAGCAAAGAAGGATTCGACATGTACAGCTGGTAGAACTGCCCGCCATTATCATGGCTCTTTTATTGAATTAAATCTTGTTTATTTTTTTATTTTAAAAATATTTAAATTTAAAATAAATTTTTTATTTTTAAAAAATTTAATTATTTTAATAAACTATATCAAAATTAATTTTTAAAACGACAATAGCGGTTATTTCAATTTTAAAGCAAAAATAGTCTCTCTTTTTTTAAGTGATTTTTTTCAATTTAAATTTTATTTTATTTTTTTATTTTAATTAATTTTCTATATATTTTTTTTATGAATAACGATCGATTGAATACAGACACTAACATTAATAATGGTTGTTTAATATAACTGTTATTTCTATTAATAATGGTTATTTAAAATTGAAATGGGTATGTTTAATAAACAACCGCTATTATTATTAACAGTTGTTCCATATAAACTTTTTTTTTTTTTTTGAATTTGAGGAAACCCCATCCCCAGAAAGCGCACTTTGTGAGTTCAGGTGAGCGAGTAAAACTCCGGCTGTCCCATACTCTTACAAGAAGTACATGCCATGACTCGAACTCGAGACCTGCTGTGCAGATCTCAAGTCCTTTGTCGCCACGCCACGCCCTTTGAGGATAAAAATAATGTTTGTTTAATACAATTATATTTTTATTAGCGGTTTTTAAAAAAAATGTGTTTTTTATTAGCAGTTAGTGAAAATATACTATTTACCTAATACTTTTCTATCTTATGTTACATACTGAATTCTTTTATCAAACTATGCTAAAGATGTTAATTTGTATCGAGTCTTTTGCTTCTCATGGAAACACGATTAGCCAAGTAAGGCTCATTTGACATTGCAGTTTAACATGCTTTTTTTTTTTTTGTAAAGTTTTATACTTAGATTTCACATTCTCCTCTCCTAATAAAACTTTTACCCTCAATTTTACCTGTTCCGGAGAATAAATGGTACTTCTCCTCTCCTAATAAACCTTTTTTTCCAACAAAAAAAAAAACAACCATTTTCTTTTACGAATTCCAAATGATTTATCTTTATCTTTAAAATCTGATTTAAAAAAACTATATTTTTAAAATAATTAACTTTCTACTCTTACTTGTCCTCAAGAAAATGGTATTTCTCCATGATCTCGGATTCCCTCTCCCACATCTCTTTTTTTTTATACAAATTCCTCCACAATACTCTCGCTAAAGAAACTCTTTTATTTCCGAGCACCTTTTGACTAGTGTTGGCAAGGCAGAGTTCCGAATATGACATAAAGGAAAGCAAACATCTGACTATCTTTGTTGTGGCTCCGAATGGATCTGTTGCTCGGATAGGGGACTGAATGTAGCATTTTGGCTAAATTAAACTTATTAAATTTTTAATGAAATCATTGAATTTAATTAATCCTTTTAATTTTGATCAAATTAACTTTCAATCTTAATTTTATTTTGGTTTAAGCTGTTAATTAAATTAATAAGGCCCATTAAAAGTTCAATTAAGGTTCTAAATTTATTTATTTTGCAAGTCTGCCCCAATACTCAATATATTTCTTCAATTTGGTCCTAAATTATCATTTTTTGTTCAATTAGGCTCTCCATTGATGCAAATTGAGTTCCCAACCTTTTCCATTTGGTCCTCATGGTGCCATGTTTGACTAAATCTTTCCGTTCATATTTGATTATAGATTCCACTCAAATTGTATGTTTTGGATTAAAAAAAATATATGTTTTGTAAGGAATTTAAAGTTTTGATTGAGAAAAATATATGAGAAGGCCCTGAATTATAAGATCCAAATTATCCATGATATTATTTCTCATATATTGTTAAAATTAAAATAAATTTAAAAGGCATGCTACTTATAGGAATTTATGAATCGATTACACACATCCATAACATCCTGATGTTGGAAGGCTGTCCCAAGGACAAGAACAAAGCTGGTAATTAATTGATGAATCCATTTAATTATGCTTTTTAAATTTCAAGATTAATTTTTGGGTTATATTCTAAGTATCCCCTAACCATCAACCAATTCTCAATTGAATTCTAGAAAAAAAAATTGTATCTATCATCTACTGAGAAATACACAATCAACCCTTGCCTTAAGGTTTTTGCCTTTTACAATCATAAAAAAAGAGGGCCTATTTCTCTTCTTTTGTTTGTGGATCTAGTAGATAATTATGTGTAAATTGAGAGATATGTCAGTTCCCTTATTATTATTATTATTATTATGTTAATTTATAGCTTATTCTCTCTTTATGAGTATGAACATGAAGATTTTGGGAAATTCATTCCACATGCAAGCCTGCCCATTATTCAACTTGCTAGGGCTCGCAGTCGGAGGGGTAGGTTTAATTTGTCACACATATTTGAAGACTTCTTCACCTTTCATTTATTTTCAAAGCGCAAAAGACCAAATGAATGAAGGACAGTTGAAATATTGCATCACCACATGTAAGAGTTCTTTTTTGCTCAAAAAAAAAATACTCAATGTCAAGTTTGTTTGGCAATATAGTTATGGTTATTTTTTAAATAATTTTTCGTGTTAAAATGCATGTTTAATATATTTTTTTTATTTTAAAAAAAATTATTTTTAATATTAGCACATCAAAATAAATTGAAAATACTAAAAACATATTAATTTGAAATTAATAAAAAAAATAAAAAAATTATTTTTTAAAAAATATTTTTAAAATACAGAAATAAATAATTAACTATTGAAGCAGTTGAGAATAATTAGGAGGCTTAACCTAATAGGTTAGCCAACCCTTTCTATATATATGAGTAGGGCAATATACAATAGTAAAGGTGGAGATTACCACATAAGAATATGACTACAATATTTCCTATATAATTACATTCTATAATACGCCCCCTCAAGCTGAGGGTGGAGGATCAACCCGAAGCTTGAATTTAAAAGTAGTAAATGAAGCAGCAGGAAGTGGCTTAGTGAAGACATCGGCAAGTTGATCCTGAGAGGAAATAAAACGAATCTGAATCTCCTTCTTCGCAACTGTATCTCGGACAAAATGATAATCAATCTCAATATGTTTTGTGCGAGCATGAAATATAGGGTTTGCGGACAAATACGTGGCACCAAGGTTGTCACACCAGATAATAGGAGCAGAATGAGTCGGAATCTGAAGATCCGTTAACAAGTACTGAAGCCAGATAACTTCAGCCGTGCCATCGGCTAAGGCTTTGTACTCAGCTTCCGTCGAAGAACGAGCAACAGTGCGTTGCTTACTCGATTTCCATGAAATTGGCGTCCGACCAAAGAACACAAGATAACCACCTGTAGACTTTCTATCCTCAATACTACCTGCCCAATCTGCATCTGTAAAACCGTGTAAAGCAAAGGAAGAGCTGAGAGTAATATGTAAACCATGTGATGCCGTACCACGGAGATAACGCAAGATGCGTTTCACGGCAGCCCAATGGGATTCTGTAGGAGCATGCATAAATTGACAGACCCGGTTAACAGCAAAGCAAATATCCGGGCGTGTGAAAGTGAGATATTGGAGAGCACCAACAAGTTGCCGAAAACGAGTAGCATCAGAAAACAATGGATCCGGCATAATGGTGGCTTTGGATGCCGAAATAGGAGTATCAACTGGTTTACAGGATAACATACCAGCTCGTGTGAGGATATCAAGTGTATATTTATGTTGACAAAGCATAAGTCCCAGACTAGTACACTGCACTTCAATACCCAAGAAATAATGAACATCACCCAAATCCCGAAGTTTAAATTCGGAGCTCAGTAGCTGAATGAGTCGTTGTAGCAGAGTTCCATTATTACCCGTAAGCAGAATATCATCAACATAAACCAAAAGATAACAAATGTCACTACCAACCGAGAAGATAAACAATGAGGTATCCACTTTAGAAGCACGAAAACCAATGGATAATAGAAAATCATTCAGACGAGTGTACCAAGCCCGCGGAGCCTGTTTTAACCCATATAGAGATTTATGCAATCGACATACATGACCTGGGAGTGCAGAATCAACAAAACCTGGAGGTTGTTTCATGTAAACCTCTTCATCAAGGACTCCATTTAGAAATGCATTATGAATGTCAAGCTGATGAATTTTCCAACCACTCGAAACTGCAATGGAGAACACTAAGCGGACTGTTGCCTGTTTGATAACAGGACTAAAAGTTTCTGAGTAATCAATACCTTCTTGCTGAGTGAAGCCCCTAGCAACCAGGCGCGCCTTATACCTCTCAATGCTTCCATCAGATTTGCGTTTAATTTTGTAGACCCATCGGCTACCAACAACATTCATGGACGGATGAAATGGCACTAAAGTCCATGTTCTGTTTGCGCGTAAGGCCTGAATTTCCTCTCGCATAGCATTATGCCACGCCTCATATCTGTTAGCATCAGGAAAAATAAGTGGCTCATGCGAGGGAGGAGAAGATACCCGACTGAAGGAAGCAGCAGAGGTGGCTGCCGTGGTGGTGATCAGCGTTGTCTTGGGTTGTCTCGGACGAAGAACCATGGGGTGTTTAGGAGCAACGGGACATGGAGTAGCAACACCTGTACCTGGAATGTGCTGAAGAGGATAAGAGGAGAGATCAACACAAAGTTGCAGACCAGGAGGTGAAGCCGGGGAGGTGCGGGGTTGTGCCGCAACTGAATCCTGCACGTCAGAACCTGTTCCTGCATAATAATCATTGGAAAGACAAGCATGTGGTGATAGTATGGCTGTGTGGGGTGGTGAGGCAGGGTCGGCTAAATCAACGGGCAGGGGAGCAAGCTGGGGGGTTGCGGCAAGGGGCAAAGGTGAGTTGTGTGTTTTGCCGAGTTGGGAAGGAAGAGGCTGAAAACAGGAAGGGGGTTGCAGTGATGGAAGATAGGTAGGTGGAGTGGGGGGAACCGGGGGTGTTGTTACCTGTTCAGACTTTTGAAAAGGAAAGACACATTCATGAAAACGAACATGACGGGAGACATAGACACGACCAGACTCTAAATCAAGACACCGATAACCAAGATGAGACGAGCTATAGCCTAAAAACACACAAGGAGAAGACCGAAAATCTAATTTATGAGCATGATATGGACGTAAAAATGGAAAACAAAGACACCCAAAAGTGCGTAGAAAATTATAATCAGGAGTGCGATGAAACAGACACGCAAAAGGAGATTTATTTTGAAGAACAGGAGTAGGCATGCGATTAATAAGATAGACCGATGATTCCATAGCATAGTTCCAAAAAATGCAATGGGGCATTACACTGTCCTAAGAGGGTTAGGCCAGTTTCGACAAATATGTCTATGACGACGTTCAACTGTGCCATTTTGTTCATGAGTATGAGGACAAATTAATCGATGATGAATACCAATTGTTTGAAAAAAATGTATTTAATTTACGATATTCACCACCACAATCAGTTTGAACAGATTTAATTTTAAGAGAAAACTGACGCTCAACAAGTGTCTGAAAACGTTGAAACGTGGAAAATACATCAGATTTCGCAACAAGCGGATAATACCAGATATATTTAGTGTGCGCATCAACAAAGATAACAAAATAACGAAAACCATCAGAAGAAAACATTGGAGCAGGGCCCCAAACATCACTAAAAATTAATTCAAGTGGGGTAGAAGTTTTTGTGACCCGTCGGTCGTAATGACAAACGGGATGACTTGCCTAAAGGACATGCTTGACATTGAGTAAAAGATCGTTTAGACGTACAAATAATTTTATTATCAGAAACTAACAAATTTAGAATGCGAGGAGTTGGATGACCTAAACGACGATGCCACAAGTCGGCAGTCGCGGAAATGCAAGGAGACCAAAAAGCTTGAGGAACTGACGTAGCCGAGGACTCGGAGAGAACATAAAGACCATCATGACTCCGACCGGAAAGAAGAACTTCCTTGGTGACGAGATCCTTCACATAAAACACAGAATCGTGAAATTCAAAATAAACATGATTATCACGACAGAATTTCTGAACAGATAACAACGGTTTGGTAATGTGAAGCACACGAAGAACATTAGTTAATGTAAACAAGCGTTTGGGGGAATATAAAGTAGTATGTCCAACATGGGATATGTCAAGGGCCTTACCATCACCAACATGCAAGAAATCATTACCAAGATAAGGAGCAGAATCAGTTAGAGTTGCAAGATCAGGCGTCACATGTTGATTCGCGCCGGTGTCGGGAAACCAAGTCGTTGCAGCAGAATCATTCGCAACAGCAAGGTGAGCAGAGGGCTGCTGTGTGCTGCTGCGAAACTGATAGCATTGAAGAGCTGAATGGCCAGGAGTGGAACATAATTGGCAGCGGACATGTCCAGACCACTGCCCCTGATTTGGCCGAAAATCTGCAGCAGAGGTGCGCCTGTTCTGCCACTGATTTTGCCTCCAATCTGCAGCGGAGTGACCTCTATTTGGGGCCTGAAATCGGTTGGTGTTTGAGCGCCAATTACCTCTAGAACGTCCCCTGTTTCGGCTGTGATTAGTCATGGCATAATAAGCAGAATTCGGAGGTGTTGGCAGCAATGGTGGCTGCTGCGGCAGAGAAGAAGAAGACAGCAGTGATGAAGAGGATGAACCGACAGCCATGGAGTGAAAAGAGTTCTTGTGCAGAAACTCATGGGTAAGGAGATGGTTATGAAGATCAGCATACGATAGCGGTTCAGCCTTGGTTATGAGACTAGTTACCAAGTCTTTGAACTCACCGTGAAGTCCACGAAACACATAGAGATTGAAATCTTCAAGGGACATTGGGCGACCAGTAGCAGCCAATTCATCAAATAACGATTTGGCTTGCTGTATATACATACTAACCGATGCATCACCTTGCCGAAGGTCTTGAAAGGAGCCATGTAGTTGCATGATCCGAGAATTAGATGGAGAGGCAAGTGCCTTCTCAAGCGTGCGCCAAACACAATGTGAAGTAGAACAATCGACGACAAGATGCAGCACATCCACGGAAAGAGAGGAGAGAAGAGCACTCAAAATAAGTTGATCTTGTTGCTTCCAACGAAGAAAAGAGGGGCTGATGGCAGAAGAAGAATCAGCCGAAGCATCAATCATATGAGATGGAGGACACGGCAAGGAGCCGTCAACAAACTGAAAAACACCTTGACCAAGGAGATATGGCTTCATCTGCATTCTCCAATAAAGATAGTTGGTGTTCGTAAGTTTCAACGACACAACATGGTGGGTGTTTGATAGAGGAACCATTGGAGATTGTGTTCCCATAAGAGGCAGAGGAACGGCAGAGCCAGCAGCAGGAAGAGGGCTGGCCGGTGATGATGCATCACCGGTGGAGGGAGAGGTTGGAGCAACGGCAGCAGGAGGAGAGTCCATGGGGGAGAAAATTAGGGCCGGCTGCAAAGAGAGAAAATATTAGGAGGCTCTAATACCAAGTTGAGAATAATTAGGAGGCTTAACATAATAGGTTAGTCAACCCTTTCTATATATATGAGTAGGGCAATATACAATAGTAAAGGTGGAGATTACCACATAAGAATATGACTACAATATTTCCTATATAATTACTGTTGTAACCCATTTTTGGGTCCCCGCAAAAAATAAAATAAATAGCCAAAGATGGTTAGAAAAATGACAAGAGGCAGAAGCGCTCAGAAAATGGTCAGAAAATTGGTCAAGGAGTATAAAGATACAAAGATTGGATTTTTGACAATATATTCTTGAAGGATGAGAACCCTATTGAGAAGGAAATTTTGAATTTTGAGGAGAGAAGCCCAAATTTGGATGTTTATGGGTTTAATTGATTTTTTATTGGATTTATAGGATTTGATTGCAAGAAAATTGATTTTTTAAGTCAATTTGGGCTTTAAATTGAAGAAATTAAAGTTCTGGGGCCAAATTATGATTTTTAGGAATTTATTAAGTCAAATCAGGGGCTTAATTGCATAAATATTGAAGTTTAATGGCCAATTAGGGGTTTAATTGTGAAAATCCGAAACCAGGGACCAATTTGAAAAGGCGCAAAGATAGGGGGGCTGTTTGGAATTGATTGAGGGGCCTAATTGAAGAAATTGAAAGTTTATTGATCAATTGAGGGCTAAATTGCATAATTTAGAGGCCAAGGACCAAAGTGGAAAAGGCGGCCAACTTGGCGGACAAGACCGAAATTGGCAGGGACGCAATTGAAAGGAACAAAAATAATTGGGGGACTGATGTGAACGTTGGCGCATTTCTGGCGCCACATTTAAATGAAACGGCGCGTTTTCTCCAAAACGACGCCGTTTCATGCGTTTTTTTTTTTTTTTAAAAAAAAAAAGACCAAACGGTGCCGTTTTGAACGGCACTGTTTCTCTTCTTCTTCCCCCCGCAGGCGTAGCAGAGGAGAGGAAAACCGGGGTTTTTGTCCCCGCCTCTCTCCTCACGTGCCATGGCCCGACGCCCCACACCTTGGGACCCCCGAAACCGAAGCCGCTGGTCGACCACCCGCCGCGCCACCGAACCCGAGAGAAGCACCTTGGCAGCGGCGCCTGCCGACCGACCGACCGACCAGCACGCCTCATTCCCCCATGCATGCCCCGATATGCCTATAAATAGAGAAGAAGCAGAGTGAGAAGAAAAAAGGAGGGACCGATGAAGTGACCCGAAAAAGAAAGAAAAAAAACCGAGACAGTTGAGAGAGAGAGGAAGAGAGAGAAACACCATAACAGAGGAGAGAGTTACAAAAAAACCCAAGAAAACCGAAAGCAAAGGGAAGGTTTGAAACCAGGAGGGAAGTGAGAAAACCGAAACCAAGCAAACGAACCGAGAGGACGTCGCCGGACCACTTGGAATTCGCCGTGAGGAGTCGACAGGAGTAGGTCACTGCCACCGCCTCCACCGCAGCACCGCCAGCAAGCCATCGTCTCCGCCGCGCCAGGTACGCCTCCTCCCCTGCACATTTTTGTTAATCTTGTTTTAATTCTTGCCCCCTGCATGCAGAATCGTTTCTGCATGCAGGAGGCACAGGGGGGAAAATAATTCCCCCCCCCCCCGTTCATTTCTGTTTTTCTTTTGGGCCAGACAGGGTCGGGCCCAATGATATGGGTCTGGGCCGGTCCGGCCCAGAAGACAAGACACTGTTGGGCCGAGTCCGGCCCAACGTCTTTTTGGGGCTGGAGTCCGGCCCAATTAATTAGGCCGGCCCAGCCCATTTAATATATTAATATTATATTATATTATTATATTATGCATGTGTGTATATATGTATTTTTTTTTCTTTCTCAAAAAAATAAAAAAAAATTCTGAAAAGTAAAAAAAAAAATATTGTTGTTCTTGGTATATATTGATTTGCATTTTTTTTTTACTATGGGGATATAATTTCAGTATTTAAAAAACACCTGTTTTCGTAAAAAAAAAAAAAGAGTTTATAAAAAAAAAATGTTTTGTTTTCATGCATACGGCCAATACACTAGCATGTTTTGAATGTTCTTTTTATATATAAAAAAAAATATTGGAAGTTTTGAAAATGTGTTGTCGCATAGATTTCTTAAACACAAAAATCATTTTCTTGCATTTGTGGATTTTACAACCTGTTTGTAAAACTCCAAAGGGTATTGGCCAATATTCCAAAAACTATAAAAATCTTATTTTGGGAGGAGAAGTTGTGGTTATTGTTCACCGCTAATGTTTGGATGAAGAAATCCTTAAAAGGACGAACATCCAAAATATTATCGGGAGTAATAAATCAACGCACATGTTTGAAAGAAGCTTTGGTTGCGATCGAGAACATTTCAAAATTTTAATTTTTTTTTTCTCTCCACGGTTTACGAGTCGTGAAAAGTAATTGTTTTTTTAAGAATTGTGAAATTTTCTGCGTTCTTTTATTCTCTTTTCCTTGCGATTTACGAGTTGACGGGATTAGAAAACACCAACACCATAGACTATAGAGCAAACCAAACACCAAGCAGCTTACCTTAGGTATGGCGTACTAGGGGTGCTAGTACCTTCCCTTTACGCAACCAGTCCCTTGCCTTAGAATCTATGAAAGACCAGTTAGGGTTCCTAGTGACCAAATACTAGGTGGCGACTCCAAAGAACCAAATCATCAGAACACAACGAAAATCGCCAACCGATGTCGTGCCTTTATAATTTTTTGTGGGGGTGTGACAGAATGGCGACTCCACTGGGGATGTTAGGACTAAGCTTGATTTGTTTGTTTGTTTATGTTATGTGTTATTGGTTTTTGTTTTCTTATGATGTTTTGTTTAAAAGCTTTAGCATATATCTTTACATTCTATCATACATGGCATAATCATGCATCACTTTATTATTATTAGTATGTTTTGGAGGGCACACACATGTAACTCTAAGTTTAAGTGGGGGACTAGCAGCTTGCCTTATGACTTGAGTCAAGGCTTAAGTTTGTGTAAACCCCAACTCTTTGCTGAGTGTTTAGACTGATAGTGATTGGTACACGTGCCATCCCACTATCTGCTGGACCTCCATATCGCCTTTACGAGGGTGATCACTGGAACAGCAAGAGACCCTCTTTTAGAGACCTAGTAGTAAACCTACCCTATGTCTCACGTAAAAGAACTAGAACCTATCCTTAGGGTGTATGTTCCGATATAAATCTTTTGCATCAAAACAAGACTAACCCCCCATGCATTTTGAATTGCAGGATTTGTGAACGAAATGACCATCACCAAATCTTCCATCATAGAGTATGGAAAGAATTCTGAACTGTCACAATTGATTGAAGGAGACTGCCTTAGAAGCGATGCTAAGAAGATGTCGCCAATCAAGAACCTAAATTGCATATATGAATGAGGTGAACAAGTTAACGACTCATTTTCAGAATGTGGATAAAGATGCATTTTTTAGGAAATACGGACGTTTGATGGAAATCGCAAAGGTAGAAGTTTTAAGCCCAGCTGTGCGAGCCTTAGTTCATTTTTGGGATCCAGAATACCGATGTTTCTCCTTTGGAAGCGTAGACTTGTGCCCCACGATTGAGGAATATGGATTGTTGACCGAGTTTCCGAATGACCTGTATCGGATTTATTCTCCTTTGAGATCCGACAAGATCATCCCTGAGCTGTCAAAACTGCTCAGAATCTCCAACTTGGAAAAGTTCCTGGAAAAGAATGGCACCGGTTTGAAATGGAGGATGCTAGAGTTGGAAAAGGAGTCAGAAGTAGAAAAAGAGAGATTGATTGCCTTAGGTATATTTGGCCTTGTGTTGTTCCCAAGTCAGACTGGTTTAGTAAGCTTGGAGGCAGCTGCTGCTTATGTGGAGTATGATAACACACAAATCAATCCAGTGGTTGCTATCTTAGCCGAAACATTTTTGACACTTAACCATTGTAGAAAGGCTGGAAAAGGAGCAATGAGATGCTGCACGCAACTGTTGTATATTTGGATGGTGAGCCATATCGAAACAAAGAAACCTGTCTTCAATAATTTTTTGTGGTTCACTCAAAAACCCCTAAAGTTAGTGGAAGAAGAAGAATGGGGAGATCTAGACAACCAGGGTTGGGTGGATAAATTAGAAGGTTTACCTAATAGCGATTTTAAATGGAGAGCACCATGGGTAACAACAACGAAGGTCCTAATGAGTTGTGGCAAGGCGTTGGTACCATTGGGGGATTACGGGTTATGTGAGTTATGCTCCGACTTTAGTGGTAAGACAATTTGGGGGCATACAGTTTGTTCCCAGGACTATGGGAATTGCTCAATTCTTTGGTCTGTTCAAAGATCCCATGGCGAAAGAAGTTTTGGAGATCATCAAACAAGATTGGGAGCATCTAGTGTTGGTGGAAATAGAAGGTTTGAGAGATCCAAGTGTGAGCGAAGGATATGTAAAATGGAGAGCCTCAGCTGCTTCAGCCATGCCTTGCGCTATAGAGGAGCCTATTAAGGGAAAAGAGGTTAATATTGAAGATGATTTAGCTGCTTCAGCCATGCCTCGTGTAGAAGTCAAATTCCTCAAACCATAGAGGAACCCCTCAAAAGAAAGAGGTTAACGGTGAATGAGAAGCAAGTGGACAAACTAAGAATAGAGTTGAGCAAGAGCAGAAAGGACAAGGCGACGTTGGAAGGAATGATGCTAGAAGAGGATAAAAGGAGAACATTTCTAGATGAGCAAATACAGTCGAGAGATGCGAAAATAACCAAGCTTGAGTTAAAGTTGGTTAAGGAGAAGATTGCTAGGGAAAGAAGTGAGAAGGAGCTTAAAGGGTTGAGTTTGGATTGGATGCAAAGTTGTTCTGAACTTGAAGCAATGGAGATGGACTTTAGCGATTGCCAAGAAAGTGCAAAATATTACTAAGAAAAATTTGTGCAAGTGCAATTCGAACTAATGGATAGGATTAGGAGGTATAAGGATTTGAATAAGAAATATATAGAGTTGGAAAGCAAAAGGGGAGGATTCGAGGATGTTAAAGCAGAGTTAGCGGCCAAGAGGAATGAGATAAAAGTTACAAGGATAAAGCTCGACAAAGAACGCGAAAAGTCGAAGTATTTAGACGAGAAGCTAGTAGCAACGGAAAAGCACAAGGATCGAATCGACGCCAACAACACTGCTTTGAACAGAACTAACATGTTGCTCATAGAAAAAATGATCAAAACCGATGAGCAAATGGACGAAGCTGCTGCACATGCTCGAATTATTAGAATTAATGCGCGGAATGTGGGAGGAGACATCATTCGCTATCGTTGAAGCCTAGCTGAAACCGATGCCTTTTTAGGGAAGATTGAGAACCGCGGCTTTGCTTTCTTACCTTTGGCTAAGGAGTTTAGGGAGGAAAGAGATTAGCATTGTTGTATTTCTAAAATGTATTTTTTATCCAAGCATTAATGAAAAGGGCGTTGACCCATCTTTTTATGCAAAATCTGTCTCTTGGTGAACATGATTCAAGCAAACGACTCGAAAGGCAGAACTTCTATCAAAGCAATGTGACAAGAGAATGCTTATAATGGGATGGTTGTTTTTCGTTCACAATAAAACATGCATGCATCCATCACAGTCATACATTTTCTCATACATCTATGCATGCATCTCCAGATCGTGAAACATAGGTCCCACATCCAGAGTCCACCAAACCCGGTCCAGATCAAGAATGGAAAACGAAGAAAGAGCTCAGTTAGAGTCGCACTACCAGACCGAGTTGGAATCCGTGAAAAATGAAGTTTCCCGGTTGACCAATCTGCTTGAGCAACTTTTAAAAGCCAAGAATGGGGAGGGAACATCTGCCCAACCACCTATAGGAGCACCGTCGGCCCCTGTCCCGGGAGTATCTCAGAATATGGGGGCAGATTCAGTGACAGGGCAACACTTTGCACCTACCATTCCCGTTCAACCCCCTCAAGCTCACATCACTGTAGATTTAACAGCTGAGCGGCCCTCCGATAATAGGTCCGCTGGTTTTATGAACGTGACAAAGAATATCAGCTTTGGAAGAAAGGTTAAGAGCAGTCGAGGGAAATGACTGGTTTGACCCCATGCGAGCGTCAGAAATATGCTTGGTGCCAAACATCACGGTACCAAAAGATTTTAGGATACCCGAGTTTATAAGGTACACTGGGTTGGAATGCCCAAACACTCACCTTCGATCTTATTGCAATAAGATGGCTGAGGTGATTCATGACGATAAGTTACTGATCTACTTTTTCCAAGACAGTCTATCGGGGTCTGCGCTAAGTTGGTACATGAGGCTGGATAATGCCAAGATTAAGAAATGGAAGGATTTAGTGGAGGCTTTCCTGAAGCAATACAAATTCAACTTGGAGATTGCTCCTGATCGGACTAGCCTTATGTCAATGGAAAAGAGAAGCCAAGAGTCAGTGAGGGCTTATGCGCAAAGATGGAGGGACGAGGCTACGCACGTGCAACCCCCTTTGATAGAAACGGAGATGGTGACTTTGTTCGCCAATACCTTCAAGGCACCCTACTATGAGCATTTAATGGGTAGCTCATCTCAACATTTCTATGATGTTGTACGTGTGGCGGAAAGAATAGAGCAAGGAATTAAAGCAGGGCGCATAGCGGGGCCTTTAGAGAAAGAAAGGTTTTATGGGGAAGGAAAGAGAAGGGGAATGTTAACAATTTGGAAGGCGGGTACAAAGGCAAAAAAGTGAATTTCCACAGTCCACAAGCACCTACCTCTCAATTCCCACGCGTAAACTTTAACCAACCTTTTTCACCTAATCAAACAAATAACCAACCAAACTACCAAAATCATTACCAAAGACCCCACTCAAGATACACCTCAGAACAATTGCCACCATTACCCATGCCTTTGAAAGACATGTATGCCAAACTTGTGAGCATTGGACAAATAGCTCCTATCCCTACACTACCACTACAACCACCATTCCCAATTTGGTACAAGCCCGATTTGACTTGCGAGTACCATGGGGGTAATCCCGGGCATGGGATTGAAACCTGCTATGCATTCAAGAAGAGGTTATCGGAACTTATTAAGTTAGGATGGGTATCTTTCGAAGACAAGCCCAATGTCAATTCAAACCCATTGCCTAAACATGTTCCAAACAATGGCGGAATAGGCATGATCGAAGTGGGAAATCAATGCAAGGTGTTGAAGGTGCCGATGAAAAGATTGTACAACATGTTAGTACAATCAGGATTTATAGCGGTAAAGGTGGTAAGCCAATTGGAGAGAAGTGACTACTGTGAGTTCCATGGAAGAGATGGACATCACATTGAGGATTGCACCGAGTTTTGCAAAAAGATCGCTAAAATGTTGAGGATGGGACAATTGAGGATTGAACCCATGGAGAGCAGGTGTGAAGTAAGTATGATGGAAGGTCAAGATAAGATGGCAGGAGTTTGCAGGGTTCAACAGACTGCTAATGGGCCCCCAAGGCTGATCTTGGTTAAACCGTCCTGCACAAAAGAGAATCACAAGGCCATGCCGTACAATTATGGGTATGCCTCCAACGTTCGAGCTCCTTTTCCTTTGTTCCAGACGGAGATAGGTGGTTTGACCAGAAGTGGTCGTTGCTTTACGCCTGAAGAATGGAGGAAGGAAAAGGGTAAAGAAGTGGTAGATCTGGACAAAGCACCAGAAGTTAATAAGCCAGTAACGGAAGAGGAGTCGAATGAATTTTTGAAGTTGATCAAGCATAGCGAATATTGCATAGTGGATCAACTAAAAAAGACTCCAGCTTGGATCTCCCTTATGTCCTTGATACTCAGCTCTGAGCCGCATCGAAATGCCTTGCAAAAGGTATTGAATGAGGCGTATGTACCCCAAGACATTGAACATAAAACTATGGAGCATTTAGTGGGGAGGATCCATGCAACTAATTACCTCTACTTCACATCTGATGAGCTTGATGCTGAAGGTACCGGACACAACAAGCCTTTATACATCACAGTTAGGTGCAAAGACTGCCTCGTAGGGAAGGTGCTCGTCGATAATGGCTCGGCCCTGAACGTATTGCCAAAGCACATTCTGGAGGAAATGCCGATTGATGAATCTCATATGAAGCCAAGTACTATGATGGCCAGAGCATATGATGGCTCACCTAGGCCAATACTTGGGACTTTAGAAGTGGAGCTATATGTGGGACCGCAAATGTTCTTAGTAACACTTCAGGTTATGGATATTCACCCTTCCTATAGTATGTTGTTGGGAAGATCCACGCAGCGGGGGCAGTAGCTTCATCATTACACCAATGTTTGAAGTACATCATGAATGGGATGTTAGTAACCGTCAGGGCTGAGGAGGTAATAGCCATGACAAAGAATGTGGCTGTGCCTTTCATCGAAGCGGAGGATTGCCAAGGATAACAATATCCATGCTTTTGAGATCGTGAACACTGACTGCGCGGTACCAGAGAACACCGTGTTAAGAAGACCAAGGATCTCAAGAAGCGGCCAGGATGGCAAGTCTATGTTTCTTGAACCGTGGGTCCCACGTCGATATAACCTCGCTTGCGGAATACCAGAAGGGCTAATCCGACAAGGAAGAGAAAGGCTGATCAAAGATTTGGGCTAGGATATCAACCTAACCAAGAGGATTATCGTGGGGCTGCTGATCGGAGAAGGACAAGAAGGATGGCTAGAATTAAAGGAAGAGATCTTGAAGAAGAAAACAGCTAGAAATCCCTCCCCTTAGCGTTATCATTCCCAAGAGCTGCATACATAGTGCAACATGATAAGGGAGCTGAAAGCCTGGGTCTAGAGCTTGGCAAATATGAGCATAAACACCTTGGAGGGAAAGGAGAAGGAAAAAGGTGATGCGAAAGAAATAGCGGGAAAAGAAGATGAAGTGCTGCCACAACTGACGATCCATACACTAGAAGAAGTCTCCGCCAAGACCTTTGTGCGCAAGTTGGCTCAAGGCGAAAAGTTCCAGAATTGGGTGACCCAAGAAGCTCCAATGGTTTTCAAAATGTAAACCAACTTTGTTTGCCTTAGAATGTTTTTGTCATTTGCTTATGCTTGCTTTATTTTCTCTAGTTGACAATCGAGGCTCATGATGTCAGCTAGATTCTATGTTTGTTATGGAGCCCACCTTTTCCCTTTGAATAAATGTGAGATCATGCACTTTTTCAAAAATTGTTTATTTATATATGCATTTACACCAAGCACTTCCCGCTTTCAGGAATCCTGAAAGCGGATCTCCTACAACATCACATACATCTAGCATCAAGAATAAATGGCCAAACTTGAACGAGCATGTAATATCTATGGAAGAAGAAGAGTGGGATGAAAGCAATATCAGTGAATTCACCAGGCTAGTAGAACAACAGGAACAGACTTGGAAGCCTGCCACCGAGGAACTCGAAACTATCAATGTGGGCAATGGTCAGCTCAGGAAAGAGTTGAAAATAGGTACCTTAATTACTTCTGAACAAAGGATAAAACTGATCACCCTATTACAAGAATATTCGGATGTCTTTGCTTGGTCATATGAAGATATGCCCGGTTTGGATACAAGTATTGTAGAACACAAGATACCGTTGGAAGAAGGGTATAAGCCAGTCAAGCAGAAACTGAGGAGGGCCCACCCGGACGTCTGGATCAAGGTCAAGGCAGAACTCGAAAAGCAATGGGATGCTGGCTTTCTAGAAGTAGTTAGATATCCGCAATGGGTATCTAACATTGTTGTGGTGCCTAAGAAGGTAGGGAAGATTAGAGTTTGTGTAGATTTTCGGAATTTGAATAGAGCTAGTCCTAAGGATGATTTTCCTCTACCACACATAGATGTTTTAGTGGATAACGCTGCCCGAAGTTCCACTTATTCCTTTATGGACGGTTTTTCAGGATACAATCAAATAAAAATGGCTCCCGAGGATAAGGCGAAAACAACTTTCGTCACACCTTGGGGGACCTACTGCTACAAGGTCATGCCATTTGGGTTAAAGAACGCAGGTGCCACAAATCAAAGAGCAATGGTGACTCTATTCCACGACATGATGCATAAAGAAATTGAGGTGTATGTAGATGATATGATTGCCAAGTCTAAAAAGGGACAGGATCATGTGGAAGTTTTGAGGAAGTTATTTGAGAGGTTGAGGAAGTATGAACTAAGGCTTAATCCTGCAAAATGTTCATTCGGAGTTAAGTCGGGCAAGCTGTTGGGATTTGTGGTAAGCGATAGAGGTATAGAGGTGGATCCAGACAAAGTAAGAGCCATTCAAGCTATGTCATCCCCTACGACGGAGAAAGAAGTAAGGGGATTCTTAGGAAGGTTGAACTACATTGCTCGATTTATAGCTCAGCTAACAACAACATGCGAGCCTATATTCCGACTACTAAGGAAAAAGAATCCTGGAACCTGGAACGAGGAGTGTGAGGAGGCATTCAATAAAATCAAGCATTATTTACAAAATCCACCTTTACTGGTGCCTCCTGTATCAGGGAAACCTCTAGTATTATATCTAACCGTAACTAAAGTAGCCATGGGATGTGTATTGGGTCAGCATGATGAAACCGGAAGGAAGGAAAGAGCTATTTATTACTTGAGTAAGAAATTCACTGAATGTGAGTCCGGATACACGGAAATAGAAAAACTTTGTTGTGCGTTGGTGTGGGCGGCAAAGAGGTTGCGACATTACATGTTATACTATACCACTTGGTTGATTTCAAAATTGGATCCCCTGAGGTATATTTGTAATAAGCCTTTTCTCTCAAGTCGAATTGCAAGGTGGCAGGTTTTATTAGCAGAATATGACATAGTGTACATGACAAGGAAAGCCGTAAAAGGGAGTGCCATTGCAGACCATTTGGCCGATAATGCTGTTGAAGATTACGAACCTTTGGATTTTGATTTCCCTGATGAAGATATATCGTCAATAGAAAAGGAAGAAGAGAAGACAGATTGGTGGACCATGTTTTTTGACGGGGCAGTAAATGTATATGGTAACGGGGCAGGGGCGGTAATAATCTCTCCTAATAAGAAACAGTACCCAGTTTCGGTCAAACTACATTTCGAGTGCACCAACAATACAGCTGAGTACGAAGCTTGTATACTCGGTTTAGAAGCGGCATTGGAGTTGAAGATAAAGAAGATAGATGTATATGGGGATTCAATGTTGATCATCTGCCAGGTCAAAGGGGAATGGCAAACCAAAGAGGAAAAGTTGAGGCCGTACCAGGAATACCTATCCATGCTAGCAAAGGAATTTGAAGAAATTAGATTCACCCATCTAGGAAGGGAGGGGAACCATTTTGCGGATGCTTTGGCCACACTAGCTGCTATGACTACCATTGACCTCAAATGCAAGGTACAACCGGTACACATTGATATTAGAAATGATCCAGCGCACTGTTGTTTAGTTGAAGGAGAGATGGACGGACAACCTTGGTATTACGATATCAAGAATCTTGTGCAGAATCAGGAATATCCGGTGGGAGCTTCTAAAACGGATAAGAAAACCTTGAGAAGGTTGGCTATAGACTTCTATTTAGATGGAGAGATTTTATATAAAAGATCATTTGATGGAACCCTGTTAAGGTGTTTAGATGAGGCAGATGCTAGAAAGGCATTAAGAGAGGTCCATGAGGGGATTTGCTCAACCCATGCTAGTGGGCCCATAATGGCAAGGAAAATCCAAAGGGCTGGTTATTTTTGGATGACACTAGAAAAAGATTGTATCGACTATGTCAGAAAATGTCACAAATGTCAAATTTACAGCGACAAGGTCAATATGCCACCAGCTCCTCTGTTTAACTTAACATCTCCATGGCCCTTCGCGATGTGGGGAATTGATGTGATTGGACCTGTAAACCCAAAAGCGAGCAATGGTCATAGATTTATCCTCGTGGCTATTGACTACTTCACAAAATGGGTAGAAGCCGGGTCATTTGCTCATGTGACACAAAAAGTGGTGAAGAAATTTATTGAGAGAGATTTGATATGTCGGTATGGTCCCCCAGAACAGATTATAACTGATAATGCCCAGAATTTCAACGGCAAGATGATAATAGAACTCTGCACTAAATGGATAATCAAGCATTCCAATTCTTCGCCATATAGACCAAAGATGAATGGGGCGGTAGAAGCTGCTAACAAGAATGTCAAAAAGATTGTTCAGAAGATGGTAGTCACCTATAAGGATTGGCATGAGATGTTACCATTTGCCCTTCATGCATATCGCACCGCAGTTCGAACCTCAACAGAGACTACCCCATATTCTTTGGTGTACGGTATGGACGCAGTGATGCCTTTGGAAGTGGAAATCCCATCGTTAAGAGTGTTAATAGATTCTGAGATAGAAGAGGTCGAGTGGGCCAGAGCGAGATACGAGCAATTGAACTTGATCAGTGAGAAGAGGATGGCCGCAATATGTCATCACCAACTTTACCAGAAACGAATGGCTAAGACGTATGATAAGAAGGTTAGACCGCGTTTGTTTCAAGAAGGGGATCTAGTATTGAAGAAAATATTGTCATTACCCGGAGATGATCAAAGCAAATGGGCACCAAATTATGAGGGTCCTTATGTAGTAACAAAGGCATTCTCAGGAGGAGCGTTGAAGTTAGCTAGAATGGATGGAGAAGACCTAGCTCGGCCTGTGAATTCTGACTCTGTAAAAAGATATTACGCTTGATGTAGTTCCTTAAATCAATAAAGCAAAGTTTGGCCATTGATTTCTTTCCTTTTGTGCATTGATCTCACAACAATCATTTTTTGCATTAAATCCTAACAGTGCATCTCCTCACTCATTTAAAAAGTTTAGCATCGACTGAGCGAATTTCTTCTCTATATAAAAGCTCAAACTAGGATCACACCTCTACACTGGGGCAATACAAGATGTTTTTATGAAAAGTTTTACACGGAAGCTATAGATTTGAAAACCAAGCTAAAGCATTTGACAAAAGCAATGACATAAGAGGCAAGAACAAGTCTTACATTTTTGAGAAAAGGATTACTTGAGGAAAGTCAAATACTTCTTCTCCAAGAATATGATAAAAAGACAACACGAGAGATGAATCCAGCGTACGACTTCAAAAGCAAGCTCATGTTACGAGGGAGTCTCGTGAACTAGAAAAGAGGATGGGGGGCCTATGTTTCAAAACCAGGTACGAATGCATGCATTGCATCTAATCATAAAATCATTGCACGTATGTTTTTATCGTTACAGGAAGAGATCTTAGTGCATTCCAACGGGATTGTGGACGACGGAAGAATCATTGAGTTGAGTCTAGAACAACAAGATAAGATAATATTTTTCAAACCCTGCCAGCAGGAAGAACGACATCGATATCAATTGGTTAAAAGGAATCGCCAGATGGGACCCCACACTTTGTTGGTTAAAAGAAATCGCCAGATGGGATTCCAGGTTGTTTGAGATCGCCAGAAGGGATCTCATGTTTCACTATTATGGAGGTCGCCAGATGGGACCTCACACTTCACGTTGGTTAAAAGGAATCGCCAGATGGGATTCCAGGTTGTTTGAGATCGCCAGAAGGGATCTCGTGTTTCACTATTTGGAGGTCGCCAGATGGGACCTCGTATTTCATGTTGGTTAAAAGGAATCGCCAGATGGGATTCCAGGTTGCTTGAGATCGCTAGAAGGGATCTCATGTTTCACTATTATGGAGGTCGCCAGATGGGACCTCACACTTCACGTTGGTTAAAAGGAATCGCCAGATGGGATTCCAGGTTGTTTGAGATCGCCAGAAGGGATCTCATGTTTCACTATTATGGAGGTCGCCAGATGGGACCTCACACTTCACGTTGGTTAAAAGGAGTCGCCGGATGGGATTCCAGGTTGTTTGAAATCGCCAGAAGGGATTTCGTGTTTCACTATTTTGGGAGGTCGCCGGATGGGACCTCGTACTTCATGTTTGTTAATAGGAATCCCAGATGGGATTCTAAGTTTGATTAAAGGAGATCGCCAGAAGGGATCTTGCATTTTGATATTTGTCAAAAGGGGTCGCCAGAAGGGACCCCATATTTCATTTTCGTTAATGAGAATTGCCAGATGGGATTCCGATGGCCGAAGAGGATTGTTGTAAAGAAAGAGTTTCAGATCGATCAAGCTTCGACCAGATCAGTTTTCGGGAGTTTAGTTGGGACTATCTTTATAAAACTTACTGCGCAAAACCTTCGCTTCGTAAGCTCTATAAAGAGGGGGCATCTGTTGTAACCCATTTTTGGGTCCCCGCAAAAAATAAAATAAATAGCCAAAGAAGGTTAGAAAAATGACAAGAGGCAGAAGCGCTCGGAAAATGGTCAGAAAATTGGTCAAGGAGTATAAAGATACAAAGATTGGATTTTTGACAATATATTCTTGAAGGATGAGAACCCTATTAAGAAGGAAATTTTGAATTTTGAGGAGAGAAGCCCAAATTTGGATGTTTATGGGTTTAATTGATTTTTTATTGGATTTATAGGGGATTTGATTGCAAGAAAATTGATTTTTAAGTCAATTTGGGCTTTAAATTGAAGAAATTAAAGTTCTGGGGCCAAATTATGATTTTTAGGAATTTATTAAGTCAAATCAGGGGCTTAATTGCATAAATATTGAAGTTTAATGGCCAATTAGGGGTTTAATTGTGAAAATCCGAAACCAGGGACCAATTTGGAAAAGGCGCAAAGATAGGGGGGCTGTTTGGAATTGATTGAGGGGCCTAATTGAAGAAATTGGAAGTTTATTGATCAATTGAGGGCTAAATTGCATAATTTAGAGGCCAAGGACCAAAGTGGAAAAGGCGACCAACTTGGCGGACAAGACCGAAATTGGCAGGGACGCAATTGAAAGGAACAAAAATAATTGGGGGACCGATGTGAACGTTGGCGCATTTCTGGCGCCACATTTAAATGAAACGGCGCGTTTTCTCCAAAACAACGCCGTTTCATGCATTTAAAAAAAAAAAAAAAAAAAAAAGAATAGAGACCAAACGGTGCCGTTTTGAACGGCACTGTTTCTCTTCTTCTTCTCCCCCCGCAAGCGTAGCAGAGGAGAGGAAAACCGGGGTTTTTGTCCCCGCCTCTCTCCTCACGTGCCATGGCCCGACGCCCCACACCTTGGGACCCCCGAAACCGAAGCCGCTGGCCGACCACCCGCCGCGCCACCGAACCCGAGAGAAGCACCTTGGCAGCGGCGCCTGCCGACCGACCGACCAGCACGCCTTGTTCCCCCATGCATGCCCCGATATTGCCTATAAATAGAGAAGAAGCAAAGTGAGAAGAAAGGAGGAGAAAAGAGGAGGGAACCGGAAAGAAAACAAAAAACGAAGAGAGAGAGGAAGAGAGAGAAACACCCAACCAAGGAGAGAGAGAGCCAACGAGAATCCAAAAAACCAAGAGAAGATTGAAAAGTTTGAAGCTGGGGAAATTTAGAAGAGAAAACCAAGCAAAAAGCAGGAGGACGCCGCCGGTTTACTTGGAAACCACCGTGAGCTAAGCCGCTGCCACCGCCACCACCGCAGCCCCACCAGTAAGCCGTCGCCTCCGCTGCGCCAGGTACACTATCCTTTTCCACGTGCAATTTTTTTGTTCTTCTGAAGCTGGGTTAGGTTGGCCTCCTGCATGCAGAATCGTTCTGCATGCAGGAGGCGCGCGGGGGAAAATAATTCCCCCGTGCTGTAATATTTTTCTTCTCTGGGCCAGATGGTTTCTGGCCCAGAAATATGTGGGGCGGGCCAGAAGGATTGTGGCCCAACCCGGCGGTCTGGGCCGGTGCCGCCCAGACCCATGTAGTTTTTTTTTTGGGGCCGAACTCGGCCCAATCCCTTTCGGGCCGAGTTCGGCCCAACGACTTTCAGGCTGGGGCCGGCCCATTTAGTTGGGTCGGCCCAGCCCAGTTAGTATATTAATATATTTATAAATATATTATATTATATTATTATATTATTATATTATGCATGTGTGTGTATATATTTTTTTTAAAAAAAAACAATTTCCGAAAAGTAAAAAAAAATAAAATATATTGTTGGTTTTTATATACATTGATTTGCATTTTTTATACTATGGGGATATAATTTCAGTGTTTAAAAAACACCCGTTTTCGTAAAAAAAAAAATATTTATAAAAAAAAAAATTTTTGTTTTCATGCATACGGCCAATACACTAGCATGTTTTGAATGATCTTTTTATATATATAAAAAACATTGGAAGTTTTGAAAATGTGTTTTCGCATAGATTTCTTAAACACAAATCATTTTCTTGCATTTGTGGATTTTACAACCTGTTTGTAAAACTCCAAAGGGTATTGGCCAATATTCCAAAAACTATAAAAATCTTATTTTGGGAGGAGAAGTTGTGGTTATTGTTCACCGCTAATGTTTGGATGAAGAAATCCTTAAAAGGACGAACATCCAAAATATTATCGGGAGTAATAAATCAACGCACATGTTTGAAAGAAGCTTTGGTTGCGATCGAGAACATTTCAATTTTTTTTTTCTCCACGGTTTACGAGTCGTGAAAAGTATAAAATTGTTTTTTTAAGATTTGTGAAATTTTCTTCGTTTTTTTTCTTTCTCTTTTCCTTGCGATTTACGAGTCGCCAACTCTTGAAAAAAAAAAAAAACGAACTTTCATAGCACATGGAATTTCCTTAGATTTCTATCTAAAATAAATTGACGGGATTAGAAAACACCAACACCATAGACTATAGAGCAAGCCAAACACCAAGCAGCTTACCTTAGGTAGGGCGTACTAGGGGTGCTAGTACCTTCCCTTTACGCAACCAGTCCCTTGCCCTAGAATCTCTGAAAGACCAGTTAGGGTTCCTAGTGACCAAATACTAGGTGGCGACTCCAAAGAACCAAATCATCAGAACACAACGAAAATCACCAACCGATGTCGTGCCTTTATAAATTTTTTGAGGGGGTGTGACAGAATGGCGACTCCACTGGGGAATACCTATCCATGCTAGCAAAGGAATTTGAAGAAATTAGATTCACCCATCTAGGAAGGGAGGGGAACCATTTTGCGGATGCTTTGGCCACACTAGCTGCTATGACTACCATTGACCTCAAGTGCAAGGTACAACCAGTACACATTAATATTAGAAATGATCCAGCGCACTGTTGTTTAGTTGAAGGAGAGATGGACGGACAACCTTGGTATTACGATATCAAGAATCTTGTGCAGAATCAGGAATATCCGGTGGGAGCTTCTAACACGGATAAGAAAACCTTGAGAAGGTTGGCTATAGACTTCTATTTAGATGGAGAGATTTTATATAAAAGATCAATTGATGGTACCCTGTTAAGGTGTTTGGATGAGGCAGATGCTAGAAAGGCATTAAGAGAGGTCCATGAGGGGATTTGCTCAACCCATGCTAGCGGGCACATGATGGCAAGGAAAATCCAAAGGGCTGGTTATTTTTGGATGACACTAGAAAAAGATTGTATCGACTATGTCAGAAAATGTCACAAATGTCAAATTTACAGTGATAAGGTCAATATGCCACCAGCTCCTCTGTTTAACTTAACATCTCCATGGCCCTTCGCGATGTGGGGAATTGATGTGATTGGACCTGTAAACCCAAAAGCGAGCAATGGTCATAGATTTATCCTCGTGGCTATTGACTACTTCACAAAATGGGTAGAAGTCGGGTCATTTGCTCATGTGACACAAAAAGTGGTGAAGAAATTTATTGAGAGAGATTTGATATGTCGGTATGGTCCCCCAGAACAGATTATAACTAATAATGCCCAGAATTTCAACGGCAAGATGATAATAGAGCTCTGCACTAAATGGAAAATCAAGCATTCCAATTCTTCGCCATATAGACCAAAGATGAATGGGGCGGTAGAAGCTGCTAACAAGAATGTCAAAAAGATTGTTCAGAAGATGGTAGTCACCTATAAGGATTGGCATGAGATGTTACCATTTGCCCTTCATGCATATCGCACCGCAGTTCGAACCTCAACAGGGACTACCCCATATTCTTTGGTGTACGGTATGGACGCAGTGATGCCTTTGGAAGTGGAAATCCCATCGTTAAGAGTGTTAATAGATTCTGAGATAGAAGAGGCCGAGTGGGCCAGAGTGAGATACGAGCAATTGAACTTGATCAGTGAGAAGAGGATGGCCGCAATATGTCATCACCAACTTTATCAAAAACCAATGGCTAAGGCGTATGATAAGAAGGTTAGACCGCGTTTGTTTCAAGAAGGGGATCTAGTATTGAAGAAAATATTGTCATTACCAGGAGATGATCAGAGCAAATGGGCACCAAATTATGAGGGTCCTTATGTAGTAACAAAGGCATTCTCAGGAGGAGCGTTGAAGTTAGCTAGAATGGATGGAGAAGACCTAGCTCGGCCTGTGAATTCTGACTCTGTAAAAAGATATTACGCTTGATGTAGTTCCTTAAATCAATAAAGCAAAGTTTGGCCATTGATTTCTTTCCTTTTGTGCATTGATCTCACAACAATCATTTTTTCATTAATCCCAACATTGCATCTCCTCACTCATTTAAAAAGTTTAGCACCGACTGGACGAATTTCTTCTCTATATAAAAGCCCAAAAAAAAAAAATCACACCTCCACACCGGGGGCAATACAAGATGTTTTATGAAAAGTTTTACGGAAGCCTATAGATTTGAAAACCAAGCTAAAGCATTTGACAAAAGCATGACATAAAGGCAAGAACAAGTCTTACATTTTGAGAAAAGGATTACTTGAGGAAAGTCAAATACTTCTTCTCCAAGAATATGATAAAAAGACAACACGAGAGATGAATCCAGCATACGACTTCAAAAGCAAGCTCATGTTACGAGGGAGTCTCGTGAACTAGAAAAGAGGATGGGGGCCTATGTTTCAAAACCAGGTACGAATGCATGCATTGCATCTAATCATAAAGTCATTGCACGTATGTTTTTTTTATCGTTACAGGAGGAGATCTTAGTGCATTCCAACGATATTATGGACAAAGAAAGAATCATTGAGTTGAGTCTAGAACAGAAAGAAGAGAAGATAATATTTTTCAGACCCTGCCAGCAGGAAGAACGACATCGATAGCAAGTGGTAAAAGGGAATCGTCAGATGGGATTCCAAGTTGTTTGGTTAAAAGAGATCGCAAGAAGGGATCTCGTTTTTCGATGAAGATCGCCAGAAGGGACTTCATATTTCAGCTTTGAATAAAAGGGAATCGCCAGATGGGATTCCAGGTTGCTTGAGATCGCCAGAAGGGATCTCGTGTTTCACTATTGTGGAGGTCGCCAGATGGGACCTCACACTTCACGTTGGTTAAAAGGAGTCGCCAGATGGGATTCCAGGTTGTTTGAGATCGCCAGAAGGGATCTCGTGTTTCACTATTGTGGAGGTCGCCAGATGGGACCTCACACTTCATGTTGGTTAAAAGGAGTCGCCAGATGGGATTCCAGGTTGTTTGAGATCGCCAGAAGGGATCTCGTGTTTCACTATTGTGGAGGTCGCCAGATGGGACCTCACACTTCACGTTGGTTAAAAGGAGTCGCCAGATGGGATTCCAGGTTGCTTGAGATCGCCAGAAGGGATCTCGTGTTTCACTATGGTGGAGGTCGCCAGATGGGACCTCACACTTCACGTTGGTTAAAAGGAGTCGCCAGATGGGATTCCAGGTTGCTTGAGATCGCCAGAAGGGATCTCGTGTTTCGCTATTGTAGAGGTCGCCAGATGGGAACTCACACTTAATGTTGGTTAAAAGGAATCGCCAGATGGGATTCCAGGTTGTTTGAAATCGCCAGAAGGGATTTCGCGTTTCACTATTTTGGGAGGTCGCCGGATGGGACCCCATACTTCATGTTTGTTAATAGGAATCCCAGATGGGATTATAAGTTTGATTAAAGGAGATCGCCAGAAGGGATCTCGCATTTCGATATTTTTCAAAAAGGGGTCGCCAGAAGGGACCTCATATTTCATTTTCGTTAAAGGGAATTGCCAGATGGGATTCCGATGGCCGAAGAGGATTGTTGTAAAGAAAGAGTTTCAGATCGATCAAGCTTCGACCAGATCAGTTTTCGGGAGTTTAGTTGGGACTATCTTTATAAAACTTACTGCGCAAAACCTTCGCTCCGTAAGCTCTATAAAGGGGGGGCATCTGTTGTAACCCATTTTTGGGTCCCCGCAAAAAATAAAATAAATAGCCAAAGAAGGTTAGAAAAATGACAAGAGGCAGAAGCGCTCGGAAAATGGTCAGAAAATTGGTCAAGGAGTATAAAGATACAAAGATTGGATTTTTGACAATATATTCTTGAAGGATGAGAACCCTATTGAGAAGGAAATTTTGAATTTTGAGGAGAGAAGCCCAAATTTGGATGTTTATGGGTTTAATTGATTTTTTATTGGATTTATAGGGGATTTGATTGCAAGAAAATTGATTTTTTAAGTCAATTTGGGCTTTAAATTGAAGAAATTAAAGTTCTGGGGCCAAATTATGATTTTTAGGAATTTATTAAGTCAAATCAGGGGCTTAATTGCATAAATATTGAAGTTTAATGGCCAATTAGGGGTTTAATTGTGAAAATCCGAAACCAGGGACCAATTTGAAAAGGCGCAAAGATAGGGGGGCTGTTTGGAATTGATTGAGGGGCCTAATTGAAGAAATTGGAAGTTTATTGATCAATTGAGGGCTAAATTGCATAATTTAGAGGCCAAGGACCAAAGTGGAAAAGGCGGCCAACTTGGCGGACAAGACCGAAATTGGCAGGGACGCAATTGAAAGGAACAAAAATAATTGGGGGACTGATGTGAACGTTGGCGCATTTCTGGCGCCACATTTAAATGAAACGGCGCGTTTTCTCCAAAACGACGCCGTTTCATGCGTTTTAAAAAAAAAAAAAAAAGACCAAACGGTGCCGTTTTGAACGGCACTGTTTCTCTTCTTCTTCCCCCCGCAGGCGTAGCAGAGGAGAGGAAAACCGGGGTTTTTGTCCCCGCCTCTCTCCTCACATGCCATGGCCCGACGCCCCACACCTTGGGACCCCCGAAACCGAAGCCGCTGGTCGACCACCCGCCGCGCCACCGAACCCGAGAGAAGCACCTTGGCAGCGGCGCCTGCCGACCGACCGACCAGCACGCCTCATTCCCCCATGCATGCTCCGATATGCCTATAAATAGAGAAGAAGCAGAGTGAGAAGAAAAAAGGAGGGACCGATGGAGTGACCCGAAAAAGAAAGCAAAGGGAAGGTTTGAAACCAGGAGGGAAGTGAGAAAACCGAAACCAAGCAAACGAACCGAGAGGACGTCGCCGGACCACTTGGAATTCGCCGTGAGGAGTCGACAGGAGTAGGTCACTGCCACCGCCTCCACAACAGCACCGCCAGCAAGCCATCGTCTCCGCCGCGCCAGGTACGCCTCCTCCCCTGCACATTTTTGTTAATCTTGTTTTAATTCTTGCCCCCTGCATGCAGAATCGTTTCTGCATGCAGGAGGCACGGGGGGGAAAATAATTCCCCCCCCGTTCATTTCTGTTTTTCTTTTGGGCCAGACAGGGTCTGGCCCAATGATATGGGTCTGGGCCGGTCTGGCCCAGATTGCGGGCCTGGGCCGGTCCGGCCCAGAAGACAAGACACTGTTGGGCCGAGTCCGGCCCAACGTCTTTTTGGGGCTGGAGTCCGGCCCAATTAATTGGGCCGGCCCAGCCATTTAATATATTAATATTATATTATATTATTATATTATGCATGTGTGTATATATGTATTTTTTTTTTTTCTTCTCAAAAAAATAAAAAAAATAAAAAATAAAAAAATTCTGAAAAGTAAAAAAAATATATTGTTGTTCTTGGTATATATTGATTTGCATTTTTTTTTTTTACTATGGGGATATAATTTCAGTATTTAAAAAACACCTGTTTTCGTAAAAAAAAAAGAGTTTATAAAAAAAATGTTTTGTTTTCATGCATACGGCCAATACACTAGCATGTTTTGAATGTTCTTTTTATATATAAAAAAAATATTGGAAGTTTTGAAAATGTGTTGTCGCATAGATTTCTTAAACACAAAAATCATTTTCTTGCATTTGTGGATTTTACAACCTGTTTGTAAAAATCTTATTTTGGGAGGAGAAGTTGTGGTTATTGTTCACCGCTAATGTTTGGATGAAGAAATCCTTAAAAGGACGAACATCCAAAATATTATCGGGAGTAATAAATCAACGCACATGTTTGAAAGAAGCTTTGGTTGCGATCGAGAACATTTCAAAATTTTAATTTTTTTTTTCTCTCCACGGTTTACGAGTCGTGAAAAGTAATTGTTTTTTTTAAGAATTGTGAAATTTTCTGCGTTCTTTTATTCTCTTTTCCTTGCGATTTACGAGTTGACGGGATTAGAAAACACCAACACCATAGACTATAGAGCAAACCAAACACCAAGCAGCTTACCTTAGGTATGGCGTACTAGGGGTGCTAGTACTTTCCCTTTACGCAACCAGTCCCTTGCCTTAGAATCTCTGAAAGACCAGTTAGGGTTCCTAGTGACCAAATACTAGGTGGCGACTCCAAAGAACCAAATCATCAGAACACAACGAAAATCGCCAACCGATGTCGTGCCTTTATAATTTTTTGTGGGGGTGTGACAATTACATTCTATAATAGAAGCCAAATTGATAATCCATGATTAAGGTTTTAGGTCAAGAGCCTTACTTTAATTCGTCAAAGAAGTGTAGTTAAAATTGATTTGGTTTAACAAATCAACATAATAATTTATTAATTTTAATTAAATTATATGAGAGTTTTTTTATAAAATCAAAATCATAAATGTTGTGCGTGTTTCTTTCAACTTTCCGAGAAGACCATCATTGAGCTTGTGGCTTTTGAAGAAGCCCAGAACCTCAATGAACTCCACAGCCATGATGGATCTGTCACTTTGGGATTCTTATATAGATTTAAATTTGATTTTACATTATTATTTTTTAATTTTATTTTTAACCAAAACGTTTAAACTTGACAATTATGTCAGATTTATATATATATAATATATATATTAAAAAAATATAGAAATTTACTTATAATTATTCTAAAAAAATATTTATTTTATATTTTTATCTTTTTATATGGATAAGAAAACAGATGTTTGGTTATGAATTTAAATAATTGAGATTCTTATATAAATATGTTTTTTAAATCACTTTAAGGTTAAAAATATAGCATTTTGGATAATCCTGGTGTCTGCTTCTACCATTTCTTTTCACTTCTTAAAGGTTAAAAGGCTGAACGTGCAACCTTCTTTTTTTTTTTTTTTTTTTTTTTATTTTAGGGCAGGAAATATGTTTTATTCTGCCTAACAAAAACATACGCACCTCCTTTTGTTTCCAACAAAGACAAAAAAAAATGAGGGGATATAGATTTGAAACACTGTTTATATTTTTATATGATCATAAATAATGAAGGGTAGCTCAAATCATTAAAAAATTTGACTTTAGTTTATATTTTAATTTAATTTATTTGAGTTTTTAGTTGAAATTTATTAATTAAAACATTATTTGTTGGATTTGTTTTAATTATTATTGAGTATTTTTATTTAATGGATTATAAACTTAAGTGCTTGTTCTACTTAAATTTTTAGTATTTGATTAGCTTTTTCTTTTTTTTCAATGGCTTCCTTTTCTTTTCTCTCTTCTTTAACTTTAAATCTTTTTTGTCTCATATCGAATTTGGTATTAGAGCATTGTTCTTTGGCAGGATTAGAGTTGTTTTCTTCACTTGTAGTCATGCTTCAGAAGAGGGAGAGGCATAGAACATGTGAGAACAAAAAAGGTAGGCATATTGGAGAAGAAGAAGAAGCTATTAAGAGAGGATGGAGGTGGTGATGCTGCAATTCTTGTCTGTTTTTTTCTTGAACAAAATCGATGGAGAACACATGAGGCGAATGTGTGTTGTTTCTTCTTTCAGCAAGGATGTTTTTTGTAAGACTGATTCGATTGTGGTATGGTATTGCAAATGCATGTGTAGTTCTTTCTGTCTTTCAGGCATGTCTGGACCTGATGATTACAGGTGTTCAGTTTTTTTATTTTCTGGTTTTGTTTGGAACCAATGGTTAATATGTGCGGTTAACATTTATATTACATATCATTTTTATATTTTATTGATTTTTTCTTTTATTTTTATTTTTATTTTTATTTTATTTTATAAAAATAGTATTTATTGCTATTTGTCTCTAATCATTTTATTTTTATATTAAATTTGGCACTACTTCTTTTGATATTTTTAAATCCTTTAACTAATTACATGTTATTTCAATTTTATTTTTCATTATTTGATTTCTATTTTTTTAGTATTGAATTTAATCTCTATTCTTTTTTACTTATGTTTATTCTATTTTGAATCTCTTTTTATTGGTTTTTTAAGATTTCATCACTTAGCTTTTTTTTTTTTTATTATTGAGCCATGACTTTTAAAGGTTTGCATGGGTTGATTTTGGTTTTTTCATGATAGAAATTAATTTTTTTTTAAAAATTTATTTTTCAATATTAAATTTTTTATGAAATTAGTTTTCGTGTTTTTTTTTTTTGCTTTCCTTTCTGTAAAAATTATCTAAATCAAATGTTCATGGTCACATGATTGACTTAAATATTTTTTGTTGTTTTTTTTACTAAGTTTCATGCCTTAACTTTTTTATATTGAGAATTTTCCTATGTTTTTTTTTTTTGGATTTGCCTTCTATGTGGTTAGTCTCAACATCATAATCATGAGTTTCGAAGGTTAACGACAACTGACTTTGGTCTTCTTCTTCTTTTTTTTTTTTTTTTAATTTCACCATTCAACGTCTCTCTCTCTCTCTCTTTTTTTAATATAGTTGTTCTTTGTGCTTTTCTTTATCACTTTCCTTTCAATAGTGTTATCTTGATCATGTTTTCATGGTTGCGTGGTTAGCGAGTTAATCCTGGTTGATTCATATTTTTTTCATTTTTTTATTGAAAGTTTCTTGCCTCGACATTCTTTTATTGAGAAATTTGCTTTGTTGTTTTTTTTTTGGGTTTGACTCATACATGAGTAATCTTGATCTCATGATCACAATTACAAGTTTCAAATATTAATATGAGTTGACTCTCGTATTTTTTTTAAGTCATTTTTTATATATATTTTTTTAATTTTATCCTTTAACATTTAATTTTTCTGAGAGTTGGTCTTCGTATTCTTTTCTTTCATTTTTTTATGGAGTTATCACAATCATGTGCCAATGGTCACAATGTTAGCAAGTTAACAAAGGTTGACCCATTTTTTTTTTTTTTATTTTTTTAATTATTTTTTTTAAATTAATTATTCAACATTGAGTTGTTTTATAATTGAGTTTTCATGATTTGATTCAATTTGCTTTCATTTGTGATTTTTTTTACATTTTATTTGCATAGATAATTGTTTGATTAAACAAAAAATATATTCTAAAAAACAATTAGTGCATGAACATGTTGTGAAATCAAGTATCCTTGTGTTTTTTTTTTAATTTCATCCTTCAACATATAATTTTTTTTTTAATTAGTATTTATGCTTCTTTTTTTTACTTTTATTTCTATAAAATTATATCAATCATGTGTCTATTGTCACAAGGTTATTGTATTTATATAGTTTGACCCATGTTTTTTTTTTTTTTTAAGTTTCTTCATTCTATATTGAATATGATTTTTTTTACCTTTTATTAGTGTATACAGTTGTTTTATATATATAAAAAATACTCTAGAAAATATAATTGTTAAACACAACTAAATGCATGATTTATATTACGAGATTAAATATTTTTTTTTATGAAATATTGATCTAATTGCTACTATATGTATAGACATTTCTACTTATTATTGGAAAATATTTTATATTAAAAATGTATTGTAAACCTATTTATTAATTTTTTTATATATAAATAATCGCTCGGCCGCGGAGAGCGCGGGTACAAAAACTAGATACTAACTAATGCAACAGCTGGGTGATTGATGATAAAAAAGTGGACAACCACTAATATCACGACATAGTGATAAGGACAGCTCTTCTTCTGGCAAGTACGCAAGCTTAGGACAATCCCGGATAATCAGTTCGCGAAGAGAGGTGAGGTGCTGAAGCCCCATCACAGATTTCAGATTTATCAGATCTGATATTTTAAGAGATACAAGGGAGGAGGGCAGCTTCTCTCCTGGCACGTACTCCAGCTTAGGAGAACTACATATATGTAATTCACGAAGAGAGGTAAGGTGCTGAAACCCCTTAAATTCCACATCTTCCAAATCCCCGATTTCAAGGTCTTCAAGGGAGGAGGGAAGTGTGCCTTCTTGAAGGGACTCAAGCTTCAGGCTCCTCCTTATCTTCATTTTACGAAGAGAGGAGAGGGCTCGAAGCTCCTTGTAGTCCCGGTCTTGCTGATCCCTTAACTGAAAGAATTCAAGGGAGGAAGGCAGCCCCTGCAACGATTCAAGTTTAGGACAACTCCCGATCTTCAATTTGTGAAGAGAGGTGAGGTGCTGAAGCCCAATGCAGTTCAGAGATTCCAGTTTACAGAGATGAAGGCATTCAAGGGAGGAGGGCAGCGCCTGTTCTGATATGTGCTCAAGTTTAGGGTAACTCTCGATACTCAAATTTCTAAGAGAGGTGAGGTGATGAAGCCCCTGGTATTCAAGGGAGGAGGGCAGCACCTGTTCTGATATGAACTCAAGTTTAGGGCAACTCTTGATCTTCAATGTGTCAAGAGAGGTGAGGTGATGAAGCCCCATGTAGTCCAGAGATTCTAGATTTCTGAGATAAAGGTATTGGAGGGAGGAGGGAAGCGCCAGTTCTGATATGGACTCAAGCTTAGGGCAGCCCAAGATACACAATCTCTGAAGAGATGTGAGGTGATAAAGCCCCATGTAGTCCAGAGATTTCAGGTTTTCCAGACGATTGATTTCGAGGGTAGTAAGAGTAGAGGGCAACGTCTCCTCTTCAAAAGACTCCACGTCGTTCCCAGTTAATCTGAAGCATGAAAGAGAAGGGAGTGCTTGCAAACCACATACCTTGAGTTTGATACAATCCACAATGTAAAGTGTGTTTAATTTGAAGGGTAAACCTCCTTCAGGAAACGAATCAACTTCTGGAAGTGAGATCAATTGCAAATCCTGTAGGGAAGGGAGGAGGGAACGCATGTTTTTCCGGCAACGACTTCAAATATAAGCAACCCTCTAACACAAGGCTTGTCAAATCTGGGGCAGCTAGTCCTCCTTTGGGGAAAGAAACTAAATTAGGACAGTGACTGATTGTCAGATGACAGAGAGCAGGGACAGGTCTCTCGCCTATACAAAGGGATTCCAGATTGAGACAATGTTCAATGGTAAGTGCGGATACCTGGGGTAAAAAGTCTAGCTGGCAGCACTTAAATGAACTACATTCCTCGATTTTGATATCGGTGAAAAGAGAGGCATCCAAATGACTCATTTGCTCCATTCCCTTTAGCTGGGGATCTCGTTTAAAATGAAGGCACGGCGTGGATGGTTGATCTGATATCCCAAGCTGTCCTGTTAGCCCATTTATACGACTTCCATCGCCCTCAGATACATTGATTAAGTAGAGCATGGGTGCCTCTGGAATTGAAACCACAAGCTGTGGACATTCTTGAATATAAAGCCTCCATAAACAAGGAAGGTGACTAGGCAAGGCATTTGTTAACTTGGGGCAATGTTTTATGCGGAGCTCTGCAAGATGAGGGAAAGCACCATCTACATCCGTTTTCCATTCCTGCCATTTTTTCATCCCCTCAAACTTTAACATTTTGAGGGATTTAAATGGCTTCTCCATCGAAGGGTCACTTCTATAGAACTCAGAACCAACTGCCACGACTTCATCAAATCCTTCAATTTCGAGCTCTTCTAGAGATGGCAGCTGCCCCAATGGTGGTAAAGAGGTGCAGTACGTACATCCATAAAGTTTCAACTTTACCATATTTGAGAAAGAAGACTTTCCAAGCCAGCCTGGAAACGTTGTACCCCCGTAACCAGTAATGACAAGCTGTTTCACATTTTCAGAAGGCTCCAATCTCTCAAGTACTTCTCTCTCGTGCCGCGTGTCATCCGTATTGCCATCCCACATCAACCCCAACTCCTCAATCTTCTTCTTACCCTTCAAATCGGCATTCAAAGCATCTTGAGCATTTGCAACATCTCTGAGATTCCGAATAGAAAGTTTTTTCCTTATATGTGAGAGCTTCCCCAACTCTTTCATGCTAGACCCGCTATCTTTTCCGACGATGTAAGATTCCAAAATTCGAAGCTGTGTGAGTTTCCCCATTTTTGATGGCATTTCTTTCAACTTTGTCCCTTCAATATCAAGATGTTGTAAGTCGACCAAGTTGGAAAGGTTGGATGGCAACTCCATGAGATGTCGGCACCTCTGTAACAATAAAGTTTGCAAATAGTACAAGGTGCACACACTTTCGGGCAACCTTTCAATGGCGGTGCAAGAAAGGTCCAAGTGCCGCAAATGTTTTAAGTTGCCAATGGAATTGAGCAACTCAGAAGAAATATCTTTTAGATGACATAAAGATAGCATTCGCAAGCGCTTCAGATTTGGCAAGATGTCATTCAGTGCCTCAATATCACCTTCACAAAAACAATTCGGCGGAAACAAGGCGCGCAAATGTTGGACTCCATGAATGCTACGAAACATCCGACGTCCTCCGCCATTTGCTGCCCCTGAAGTGATTGATAAATAACGAGTCCTTTCTGGAAGCGAGCATGAATGTTCACCCTCCAACCTAGAGCCCGATTCATTAATACCAAGCTTAAAGCAAAATTCTCCAGACGCGTATTCAGCTAAATCACTTATGAGGTCATGCATGCTGAAAATAGAATCATCAGTTGATTGCTGGAAAAGTGACCTGGAGACGAGATCATCAAAGTATTTTTCACCTATATCTTCCAACTCCTCAACGCCTCTGGGCTGGACTAGAAAACTATGTGCCATCCATTTAGTGATTAATCCATCCTTCTTGAATAAACAACCCTTCTGTAATATTGCACAATAAGCAAAACAACGTTTCAGGTGCGAAGGGAGATAATAATAGCTCAATGTTAGAGCTGGAGGGATGTTTTCATTCGACGAACCCCACATACTGCTATTGGATATCTTCTCCCATTGCCTGACATCTCCTACGGAGTGCAAAAGACCCCCAAGAGTTTTCGCAGCCAGCGGTAAACCTTTGCATTTTCTCACTATTTCTCTGCCAAATGCTTCCAAGTGTGAGACTGCTCCAGAATTTACACCACTAAATGCATCCCTTGCAAACAACTTCCAGCAATATTCATCGCTTATTACATTCAAGCGGTGAAAGGGGATGACAGTTTGCGTGACTCTTGCTACATCTTCATCCCGTGTTGTGACGACAATCTTACTTCCTTGCTCCACATACCGCAAAGGTAGCAGTAGTTTATCCCATTCATTGTACTTGATGTTCCACGCATCATCTAGAACAAGAAGAAGTTTCTTCCCTTTCACTGCCTCCATTAGAGATTCATCTGGTTCTTTGGTGGGGCAAGTACTTGCGTCGATCTTATCAAGAATATCCTTAATAATCCTGTTGACGTCAAATTGTTGCGAAGCCCAGACCCAGGGTTTGAGCTTGAAGCACTCATCTACCCTTTTGTCGTTGTAGAGAAGCTGAGCAAAAGTGGTTTTACCAATTCCGGCCATGCCCACAATAGGGACCGCACATAAATTTGAGCCATCCGTGTTTTGTTGTGTCAACAAGTGCTCCATTATGGCTTCCTTATCAGCATCCCTTCCATATATACATGAGATTCATTAACCAGTGGAGTTGTTTTCTCTGACAATGGTCTCCATCCACCAGTACCTTCTATGTGGCGCAGATCACCCTTGTGTTTAAGTAAACGTTCAAGCTTCTCAAGGATCTTTTGTAACTCTGCTTCCATCTCTTTCATCCTTCTATTAGCTGGATTTAGAAATGGAACCCGATCCCTTACCTGCAATGGTGGACTAAATATATGAGATAGAATTCAGGAAAACATTATAATTTTTTAATATCAAAAACATAAACATTAAGATTTTTACATCTAGAGAATTAATAAGTTTTCTTTTTCAAGATTTTTACAATTGTTGATGCTAACTTAATGCACGCAGTAAAATTCAAGTTTTAAAAAGATAGTGATTAAATGTCATTAGTGATTTTCATAGCCCCTATTATATTATATTAAAAGTAAAGTATTTATTTTTAATATTTAAAACAAAGATATGAAGCTTTCATGTATAAAAATATCATTTCAGAGTCTAATTGTGCTAACAAAACATCAGGGCATAATTCTTGGTGATTATAATATATATAAATACTAAGAAATTTAATATTTTATAATAATGGGTTTTGAATCTCGTAAGTCCTAATTATTCATCATGAAAAAATATTGAAAGACAATTCAATTTTATATCCCTTATTTTTTCAGAACAATTAAAATTTATTTATGCTCTTATAAAAAAATATATAATTTAATTAAAATTGACAAAATTTATATAAATAATTCAGATTTTAAAAATCCAAAGCCCATGTCTAGAAAACTAATTAATAAATGAGAATTTGCAAGCATAATTTCGCCAGAGACACCAAAAGCCAATGATATTAGTTGCATGCATAACAATGAATACTCTTTAATTAAAACTCACAGAAAGACAACAACCATGCCTAAAATTATTTTTTCCTCGTTTACAGACTAGAGAGCATACATGAAAGTTAAAAAACAAACAAACAAAACAAACAAACATTTTATGAGGAAGCAAGGTCTATAGGTGCAAGAACTTACGCTTACCCAACTGCTGTCAGGTCGAGGGGTATCAATGTCCTTGGATCGTAGATATTCATAATCAATCTCCTCCGATATGTCCTCAGCTTCATAGACAGCATGTTGAACATCATTGAGCCAGTTTCTTCACAGCACGATTTGTAATCTGCTTCTCCTCCGCATCGTCGAGTAGTCCGTTAACAGTATTCAGTGTTTCATTCAGCTTTTCCAGAAGACCACCATCGAGTTTATGGCTTTTGAAGAAGCCCAGAACCTCACGAGAGGCCAACCTGTCGACCAGAACCTGAAATGACAGGAGAGAGAATTGATCCGCCGATCAACTCCAGAGCCATGGTGGATTTTTGCAGAAACGGTGAGGGTGGGAATATGTGAGAGAAGGAGTAGTGGAAAGCAGGAGGCTTGGTGGATTTTTGCAGAAAGGGTGAGAAAGTGATCATGTGAGAGATAATGATAATTAGGCCACTGAATTGCATGATGAGAATACGTAGACTTTATAGGAAAATAAGAGACAAGAAAATTATATTAATTATATTATATTGTATCCGCGCTCCACGATTCAGGCACAGGTATTATTGTTGTGTTTTTATACTATCTTAACAAATTTCAACAAAAATAAATAAATAAATTTGTTAATCGAAGAATAAAAAGATAATATATGTGTTTAATACAATAAATTTAAAAATATATAAACTGTAAAAAAAACATGAATGTTAATTAAAGATTAAATTTAAATTAAGAAGTTGATTTTTCTAATAAAAAAGCAAAACATAGATACATATATAAATATTATAATAAGGAAATAGAAAAGACAGCGAGACCATTTTTATAGTTAATTTTTATTTAATTATATGGCAATTAAAATAAATATTTGAAAGAGTTTGGATGATTTAAATTTTATAGATTTTTTGTTTCAAATTCTTTTCATCTCTTATATTTTTTTTCCTATTTTGAATAAACAAATATTTTTTATTAATAAAACCCTTTTTTGAATTAGCACTTAAAGTTATTAAAACCAATATTCTCAAGAATTCTAATAATTTAAATCCATGAGGAAAAAATATGTTTCTTTGTACAAAACTCCCTTTTCCTTATTTATTTGTTTTTTTTTATTTTGAAGAAAACATGTTTTTTTTATTAGAAACATTTTTTTAAAATAAAAAATCATCATGATTTGAATAGAAAGTTTCAGTAACAAAAAATTATGTCTTTATAATTTTTATGCGCTTGTAAGGAAAAATAAAAAGAATAATTAATTCACATAAACAAACAAATAAAAATTCACAATAACAAAATATATATTTTATTCCTCTGTAAAGATTCATGTGCAATATTTAAAGACCAAGTGAATGAAGCTCATGCGCACCCATGCTTTGAAAGGCTAGGCTCAAATGCTTGATTTGCTACATGATCAGCCTCTATTGAATCTAAAAGGTTAGGCTTGCGTGTTTTATATATATATATATATATATATATTATATATAATATATAAACACGCAAGCCTAACCTTTTAGCAATTTGTCTAAGATTTTTTTGAAATAGAACAAATAACATGTTGTTTCACTTTAGCAAATAATATGTTGTTGTCTAGTAGGAAATTAGAAACCAACGTTTTGGACTACCAAAACTCTTAAATGTCAACTTGTTTTTAACCAAAAATATCTTGGGAACCTTAAAAAAACCATACAAAAAAACTTTATAAGCACCAATTTGTCTTTTCTATCATGGTTAAACAGTAAAATCACATTGATTTAACTTCTTTTTTAAAGGTAAATCTATTAACATTAATTAAAATCAATATTTATGTTCTTGAAATATGACTCACCAAAATACTTCTTTGTTTTCTTTTTTTTTTTCCTAGCATTTTTTCTCTTTATACTGAATTGAAATGTGAGGAAAATAAATTTTTAAAATTAAATATAAATAGATAAAACTAGAAGGATAATAAAAAAATAGGAACCACAGTAAACTTTAATGAGAATTTCCAATAACAAAACTCAATAGTAAAAGAATGAAACATGTGGGAAATGAAGTTTACAGCTAAAATATAAACACATAAAATTAGTTCAAAACTATTTTTTAAAAAAACTTCATTTGGCATTACTATTAGAAGGTATTTGGTAGAAAGCTAAAAGAACATGGGTGAAATTATCACATAAATAAAAATTATTATAATAGCAAATTTAAAAAGTGTAATTGTTGGCTTATAAAAAAGACTGGTGTTCTTACAAATTGAACGGTACTTTAGTACTTCTCACAATAATTTAAAAGATGAACTTTAAACTTTTTTATTGATTGAACCTCAATGACAGCACAGATAAGTGACCTCCACTCAACTCCAGAGCCATGGTGGATCTTCGCGGAACTATACAAGTTGTTTTACTAATTTCTCGAGACCATATAATATATTTATTTTTTCATTCTACAATTTGTTTAATTTATAAATTTACTATAATTTCATTGTAACGTTACTGATTTTTAACTGAGGTTTACACAAACACTTTTTCACAAAGTTATTTGTTTTACTTTTATTTTTAATTTTCATTATAATTTCTTAAAATTATTTTATCACTCTCAAAACACATCTATTTTAATTTTTTTTAATTTTTCCTAATTCTTATATTCGTCGAAACCCATTACCGATTTTAGCATGATATATACTTCATTAAAAATATTTTTTTAATTTAACTTAAGGGATGTTTTCATTCGACAAACCCCACATACTGCTTGACATCTCCTTCAGAGTGCAAAAAGACTCCCAGAGGTCTTCGCAGCCAGCAGTAAACCTTTGCACTTTCTCGCTATTCCTCTGCCAAATGTTTCCAAGTGTGAGGCTGCTCAAGAATTTGCAACCCTAAATTAAATGCATACCTTGCAAGAAGAACCTGCCAGCAATCTTCATCGCTTAGTGCATTCCCAGCGCTGAGAGGGGATGAAAGTTTAGGAAAAAATAGCTAGAAAAGTAAGAGAAGGAAGGCAAAAGAAGTGGACAACATCTTTGTGATAGCCGTGGATTTGTTGCTTGGACCAGAGATCAAATATTGCATTTTGGATAATCATGATGTCTGCTTCTACCTTTTCTTTTCACTTCTTCTTAAAGGTTAAAATGTTGAAGGTGCAACCTTCTTTTTCTTATTTTAGGGCGAGCAAAGTTACTTTTGGCCTAACAAAAACATATGCACCTCTCTTTTTTTCCACCAAAGACAAAAAAATAGTGGGGATACTGACTCGAAACACCCATTTATATTATCATAAATCATAGGGTAGCTCAAATCATTAAAAAATATGCACCTCTCTTTTTTTCCACCAAAGACAAAAAATAGTGGGGATACTGACTCGAAACACCCATTTATATTATCATAAATCATAGGTTAGCTCAAATCATTAAAAAATTGGGCTTTAGTTTATGTTTTAATTTAATTTATTTGAATTTTTAGTTGAAATTTATTAATTAAACATTATTTATTGGGTTTAATTTAATTATTATTGGGTATTTTATTTAGTGAGTTATGAGCTTAATTACTTGTTCTAGTTAGGGTTTTAGTATTTGTTCAGCCTTTTATTCTCTTTTGTTGGCTTCCTTTTCTTTTCTCTCTTCTTTAACTTTAAATCTCTTTTGTCTCCTATGGACTTTGGTATTAGAGCATTGTTCTTGGGTGGGATTAGAGTTGTTTTCTTCACTTGTAGTCATGATTTAGAAAAGGGAGAGGAGGCATAGAACATGTAAGAACCAAAAAGGTATCCACATTGGAGAAGAAGAAGCTACTGAGAGAGGATGGAGGTGGTGATGCAGTTCTTGTCTCTTTTTTTCTTGAACAAACCGATAGAGGACACGTGAGGTGAATGTGTGTTGTTTCTTCTTTCAGTAAGGGTTTTTTGATCGATTTTTATCCCTTCGTTGCTCTCTTTATGGTTTCCATATCTGATTAGTTTTTGCTTATGCATTTGCCATTGAAACCAATCTCTCTCTCTCTCTTTTTTTCACTTTGTTTTTCTGTTTTGTTAACGAGAAGACCTTTAATAATGAATAAAGGATGTTTTTGGTAACGATTGATTTGGTTGTGGCATGGTATTGCAAATGCATATGCAGTTACTTCTGCCTTTCAGGTAGGTTTGGACCTGATGACTACAAGTGTCCAGTTTTTTTATTTTATGGTTTTGTTTGGAACCAATGGTTGATATGTGCGGATAACACTTATATCACATATAGTTTTTATTTTTTTATTGATTTTTTCTTTTGTTTTTATTTTATAAAAATAGTATTTATTTCTATTTCTCTCTAATCATTTTATTTTATTTTTATATTAAATTTAACACTATTTCTTTTTGATATTTTTAAATCCTTCAACTAATTAGATATTGTTTTGATTTTATTCCTCATCATTTAATTTCTATTTTTTATTGTTGAATTTAATCTTTTTTTTTTACTTATGTTTATTTTGTTTTAACTCTTTTTTTATTGGTATTTTTAAGATTTTCGTCACTTAGCTTCTTCTCTTTTTTTTTTTTAAAAGGTTTGCACATATTGATTTTTGGTTTCTTCATGAGAGAAATTATTTAAAAAAAAATTATTCTTCAATATTTATTTTTTATGAAAATTAGTTTTTGTGTTTTGTTTTTGCTTTCCTTTCAATAAAATTATCTAAATCACATGTCCATGGTCAGATGGTTGACATTGAAAAAATTTAATTATTTTGTTTTCTAGTTGACATGAGATTATTATTTTATCCCGGTTGAGGGGTTATTACACTATCAATTCAGATTCAAATTTAATTATAGATGAATTATATTCCACAAAACATCAAAAAATATAATTTTAACAATAAATTTATTTGTATTTTCACTTTAATTTTATGAATTTTTTTTTTCGTATCCTAAATCCTTCCCCAAGCTGCGGACATTCTTCAATACCAATAATCGATAAAGAAGGAAGGTGACGAGGCACGGCACTTGTTAACTCGGGACAACCTAATATGATGAGATCTGTAAGCTGAGGGAAAGCACCAGCTACATCTGTTTTCCATTCCTGCCATTTTTTCGTCCCCTTGAACTGTAATATTTTGAGGGATTTAAATGGATTCTCCATCGAAGAGTCACTTCCATAGAACTCAGAACCAACAGCCACGACATCATCAAATCCTTCAATATAGAGCTCTTTTAGAGAAGGCAGCTGCCCCAGTGGTGGCAAGAGGATGCAGTTCTTACATCCAGAAAGTGTCAACTTTACCATATTTGAGAAAGAAGAGTTTCCAAGCCAGCCTGGAAACGTTGTACCCCCGTAACCAGTAATGGCAAGCTCTTTCACATTTTCAGAAGGCTCCAATCTCTCAAGTACTTCTCTCTCGTGCCGTGTGTCATAGCCCTTTTTCAAGAATTTACAATTGTTGATGCTAACTTAATTCACGCAGTAAAATTCAAGTTTTAAAAGAAAGTGATTAAATGTCATTAGTGATTTTCATAGCCCTTGTTATATTATATTAAAAGTAAAGTATTTATGTTTAATACTTAAAACAAAGATATGAAGCTTTCATATATAAAATATCATTTCAGATTCTAATTGTGCTAACAAAAAATAAGGGCATAATTCTTGGTGATTATTATATATATAAATACTAAGAAATTTAATATTTATAATAATGGGTTTTGAATCTCGTAAGTCCTAATTATTCATCATTAAAAATATTGAAAGACAATTCAATTTTATATCCCTTATTTTTTCAGAACAATTAAAATTTATTTATGCTCTTATAAAAAATATATAACTTATTTAAAATTGACAAAATTTATATAAATAATTCAGATTTTAAAAAATCCAAAGCCCATGTCTAGAAAACTAATTAATAAATGAGAATTTGCAAGCATAATTTCGCCAGAGACAGCCAATGATATTAGTTGCATGCATAACCTGTCGACCAGAACCTGAATGACAGGAGAGAGAATTGATCCGCCGATCAACTCCAGAGCCATGGTGGATTTTTTCAGAAACGGTGAGGGTGGGAATATGTGAGAGAAAAGGAGTAGTGGAAAGCAGGAGGCTTGGTGGATTTTTGCAGAAAAATAAATGAATAATTAATTCACATAAACAAAATAAAAATTCACAATAACAAAATATATATTTTATTCCTCTTCAAAGATTCATGTGCAATATTTAAAGTCCAAGTGAATGAAGCTCATGCCTATTAACAACAACAAAATAACTCTACAGCAGTAGCAGGAGACAGCAGCAGCAACAGCACAGGATCCTCACCTTTGCCAGCAACTGCAACAGCAGCACCACCACAGGATCCTCCCTCTCGTCACCAACCATTCTGAAATAATATCTCCAACGGCTACTATTCAGAATGGTAATTAAGCATACATGGAAATCATAGCTGTGGCTACCTCAACCAATGGCTACTTCTCAAAGAAGGAAATTACAGCTATGGCACACCTCTCATAGAAGGAAACTACAACTACCTTATATCAGAAACAAATCAATATATATAAATAAGGAATATTGTATTCATAGAAAGAAATAAGTAATGAAAAGGCAATAGCTAATTACTACTCTATATATAAAGAGTATCCTGTACAAATTATAATTAATGGTGCTCACGTTTGTATGCTTAATAGTATTGTAGTAAACACATATTCTTCATCTGTTGTGTCCCCTGTTCAGCTTTTTCTCTTGGTATCAGAGCTTGATTGAGCACACACATATCAAATACAATCACATCCTTCACAATGACTTTGTTGTCTCTCAATGTTGGTGACTTTATTACCCTCAAACTTAACCAAACAAACTACCCATTATGGAGAGAACAAGCTCTAGCTCTTGCAGAAAGTCAGGAGCTTGTTGAGCATCTCACCAATGAAGTTCTTGCACCAGCAAAATACAACACACAAGATTCAATCAACAACCTGCACACAAAAAATACAGCACCAGTCCTAACAGAGGCCTTCATCACTTGGAGAAAATCTGACCAACTCCTTCGAGGTTGGATTATTGGAAACCTTGTCTGAAGAAGCACTTAGTCTTGTTGTTGGACTAGAAACAACATTTGCTGTTTGGGAAGAATTGAAGAATGCATATGCTAAGGATTCACAAGAACGTGAATTCACACTTCGGCAGCAGGTTACCTACTTCCGTAAACATGAAAATCAATCCATGGAAGAGCATATCCGCACCTTCAAAAGATTGTGTGATAGCCTTGTAGCAATTGGAAAACCAGTTTCAGACAATGAAAAGGTTTTTTGTCTTCTAACCAGCCTTGGTCCATACTATGAAAACTTCACAACAACCATGTTGAAGCCTACAAGACCATCCTATTCAGAGCTGGTTTCACAGCTTCAAAACTTTGATCAACGCCGAAATTGGTTCTCCTTCATAACAAACACACAGGTTCCACAACAACTTGCGTTTTATGGACAACAATAGCAACACCATCAGCAGAGAACATAGCAACCTTCCTCAGCACGTAGTACATATCAGTTCACATCTGATGGAAGAGGATTTCAAGCCCAGCAATCTGGAGATCAAAACAGAAGGTATTTTAATCTCACTCAACCACGCCGTCCTCCACCACCAGGAGAACGCCGCATGACTCAAACAGAATGAGATTTGTATCGCGAAGACAAATGCCAATATTGTGGCACAACGGGTCACATTGCTAAAATATGCTAGTGGATACCTAAACAAAATACTACTCAGGACACTGAAATACCACAAGCACTAGCAGCCTTTACGCTAGACAACACCGTAGTTGACACGGAATGGACATCATACACTGGTACATTAAATCACATGACAAGTAAGCCAGGTATGTTAACTGATGTTCGTAAGTATTTTGGAACTGACTCTATTGTTATTGGAAATCGATCGTCTCTACCAGTTGTTGGTATTGGAGATTCATTTATTAAATAAAACAATACTAAATTACCTATTAATGATGTTCTCCTTGTTCCTGAATTAACTAAAAATTTACTTTCAATAAGTCAGCTTACCAAACAATTTCCTATGAACTGTGAGTTTTCTGGAATCGCTGGGCGAAGCCTATGATGGTAAGGGTCCTGGTGCTGCGGGTTGGTTGGACCCAAGCTTTCTCTAGTACTCGCCCCTACTGCCGTCTCCTCTGTTTCTTCGTTTTTATCTTTTTGTTTGACTCCTGTTTTTCTCGGTCTTTTTTTTTTCTTCTCTGTCCCTTCTTGTCTGTCTCTTCCCTGTTTACAGTGTTCTTTCCCCTGTTTTCCTCTGTTTCTTTTTATGATCTGCCTCCTGCCTTGGTCTGTATCCTGGCTTCCTTTGGTTTTTATTTTTTCTCTATTTCGTCCCCCCTCGAATCCTCCTCTGTTGCTGAGGCCTTTTTGTGGCTTTTGCTTAAGTCTTTATTCCCGGTTTTTTGTTCAATCTCCCTCCACTGGCCCCCCTGGTTCTTCCTCTTTCCCTCTGATTTTCCGCCCCCTTTTATAGAGAAGCTTGCCCCTCAACCAGTCCTGCCTTTGCAGGATTGTTATGAAATCCACAAACGAGATCGTGGGCAAGAGATATGATCCATGATCGGATTTGTTGCAGCTGATTTCCCCGTTGAACCGGCTTCATCCGCGCAAATGTAGGAGACGATGAACATTGCTTCCAAAACGGTGTTGTTGTGTCCTTGGGCATGGCTGTTTTTCAATTTGGTCCCTAAACAATTTAAACTTAACAATTGGGATCCTAATCAGAAATAATTGATTTGTAATTGTGCCCTTGGATTAAATTCAATTAAATCCTTGAGATATAATGCCATTTACACAACAGTTCTAGGTGTTTGGACTATTCAATTTGGTCATTGGACTTTAATTTTCTAGCAATGTTTCCTTGAATCGGCTCCAAACTTTGATATTTTTTCAATTACACCCCTGATTCTTTTAATTAATTAAATCAAAGTTTAATTAAGTCCTCAAACTTATTAATTATTCAATTAAAATCTTGATTTCATTAATTAAAATAATCTAAATTTTAATTAAATCAATTCTCCAATTAAACCCTTGATTTAATTAATTAAACTAGTCAAGAGTTTAATTAAATCTTTAAACTTCCAATCATGTTGCCCTTAACCCAAAATTTAATTCATTCTTCATTTATTTTATTTTTATTTGTTTTTCATCATTTTTTTTTAAATAAAATAATTAAAAAAAAAGGTCAAAAATGAGGTTATGACAATTACTATATTAGAATAGAAAAAACAAAAAAACAAAACACAAAAACATAAAATAAATATATATTTTACTAAAGGTTTTTAATAAATTTCTATATTTTTAAAATAGAAAATATATTCCTTCTATCTTCACTATCTTTTTCTATTGTGAGACAGTAACCAACCATTAGCCTAGAAATTCTCTTTTTTCTTCCATGATGAAGAGATAAGAAATAGGCTTTACTCAAATTAAAGATCGATGGTCATTGGCTCTCGTGGTGTAGGAACTGCAAGAAATTGCAAGATATTAAAGACCAGAATTGATATAGAGCTGCAAGAAATTTAAAACAATAAGAAGAAGAGATCATATCCTGTGTCAAAGTCGTCGACACATTCTACTAAAAATATATAGTCCTAATTAAGCAAAACAAAACACTGCCATTTTTTTAGTTAAGAAAATACCGTTCCTCAGCACTCTTGTCAATGAAACTATTTTTTGATTAATTTGGAAAATACCACACATAATAAGAAAAGGAAAGGCAGAAGACACATTTTAATTGGATTATCTTTCTCCTGACGAGCATATGCATACTCCACTATCGAATAAAAGCATTGCCAGACAGCACCAACCAATCCAAAATACTCAACAATAGTGCCAACAGGCTCTCCAGGTGCGGAAGTACCGGTCGATGGGCGATGGAAACAGGGCAATAGGCTCATTTTCTCCTTTCGAGCCATGTAAATGAGTTCAGCAGTAGCAAGAAGCAAAGCTACAAATGCCAACACCATGCCAATTGATGCATAACCCAGCTGGTCAAAAACTGCAGATGCAAACTCTAGAATTAAGTTCGTCATCAGCAAAGTCCATCCTGATTTTTCCTATATAAGAAAGTAGTGAGTTATAAACAAGGAAGTTAACGAAACTTCACCAATTCTTAAAAGCATTGTTTTCATAGTTCTTACTCCAGGGCGTGAACTTTCTCCAGCATCCGCTACTTCTCCAATCCTCAGCTCCATAGACAGCATGTTTAACATCAATGTCCTTGGATCGTAGACATTCATAATCAATCTCCTCCAGTATGTCCTCAGCTTCACACACAGCATGCTTAACATCATTAAGCCAGTTCTTCACAGCAGAACTTGTAATCTGCTTCTCCTCCACACCGTCGAGTAGTCCGTTGATGGTATTCAGTGTTTCATTCGAAATGTTATATTATTTATTGATTATATCAAATTTAGTTTTTAAATTTTTAATTACTCTATATATTTTATTTTGAATATTTATTTATCAATTTCATCTCTTAAAATTTATTTTTTATATTAATTTTGGTTCTTATTTTTATAATTGTTATTTGTGTTTTTCTTATCATTTTTTTATTGAAATTTTTTATCTATAAAATTTGATCCTTATTTTTTTTATTGTTACTTATTTTATTTGAAATAATTTATGAAATTTTAATTATTATTATTTTAATTTCTTCATCTTTCATTTTTTTTTTAAATTTGATCTCTATTATTTTAAGTATTATTTATTTTATTTGAGATAATTTATGAAATTATATATTTTTTTAATTTCATTCTCATTCAACCTTTTAATTTGTAAGATTTGTTCCTCATTATTTTAATAAACTTGAGAAAAATAAAACATTAATAAGTTATTTTCCAGCTCATTTTCCATGACATAACCAAACACTGAAAAGTATTTACCAATTTATTTTCTATTACACTATCAAACATCATAAAATAATTCACTTTTTTTTAAATTTATTTTTTTAAAAAAATTACATTCCACCAAACGGGACCTAGATAATTGACTGCTTGCCTGCGAAGCACCGGAGACGACACTTTTCGTCCAACTCTCTCTTTTTAACCATATTAAGGCCTTGTTTGTTTCCAGGAATTCATTTTCCTGGAAATCATTTTCCCTAATTTTCCCATGTTTGGTAACCATCTGGAAAACTAGTCAAAGGAAAGGTAATTCTGGTCAATGAAAAAATAAATGCTTTGTGGCAGGAAAACACTTTCCTTTTCTTATTCCAAGGAAAATACTTTCCTTTACTTACCAAAAAAACACGTGTGGTATCTCCTTCTCTTGTAACCGATCACAGGACCACATGCACCTCATCCACACACCCTATCCAAATAAATCTGCACTTGCCAAAACACATGTTTTATTTTATTTTTATTTTTTATTAATAGAAAAACTCTATTTTGCCCCCCTTTGTGTGTGGCAAATTCAGTTTTCATCCCTTTTTTATTATTATAATGACTACTTTGTTTCTTTTATTTTTTTTCTATTTTCCTTTAGCCTTTTTCTTATTGGTATTTCATTTTCCTTGTTTTTTATTTTTTTTTTTATTTCCTAGTGCTTTAGTAATAACAAATAGAATAGTGAAAATTTTATTCATATGAAAAAAAACATATTTTAAGCTTTTAAAATTAAAAAATATATATTAATAGGTTTTATTTATGAAAAAATTCACAAGGTTATATCTCTATAATATTATATGACATATATAGTTATATTTTATAAAATAAGCTATATATGAATATAAGATATAATAAAAAAATTCATCATTATACTTTTTAGATTTCATTCTTTTTATTGTAAGTGATTAAATATTATATTAAATATTTTATATATATTATATAAACTTAAAAAAAATTAATTTATTAATAAATTATTTTTCAGTTTAATTTTCATAACATAACCAAACATTAAAAAGTGTTTTTCAATTCAGTTTTCATAACACTACCAAACATTGAAAAATAATTCATTTTTCAGGAATTTATTTTCCAAAAAATCTAATTTTCTACAAAACTAAACTGGAGTCTAAACGGAGCCTAGATAAAAGACCTCTAAAGTTACATTGGGAAAGGCCTTCTCCTGGCACAGACTCGAGCTTAGGACAATCCGAGATAATCAATTCGCGAAGAGAGGTGAGGTGCTGACGCCCCATTACAGATTTCAGATTTATCAGACCTGATATTTGAAGAGATACAAGGGAGGAGGGCAGCTTCTCTCCTGGCATGGACTCGAGCTTAGGAGAACTACAGATATGTAATTTACGAAGAGAGGTGAGGTGCTGAAACCCCTTATATTCCAGATCTTCCAAATCCCAGATTTCAAGGTCTTCAAGGGAGGAGGGAAGGGTGCCTTCTTGAAGGGACTCAAGCTTAAGGCTCCTCCTTATCTTCATTTTGCGAAGAGAGGTGAGGTGCCGAAGCTCCTTGTAGTCCCGGTCTTGCTGATCCCATAACTGAAGGAATTCAAGGGAGGAAGGCAGCCCCTGCAACGATTCAAGTTTAGGACAACTCCCGATCTTCAATTTGTGAAGAGAGGTGAGGTGCTGAAGCCCAATGCAGTCCAGAGATTCCAGTTTACAGAGATGAAGGCATTCAAGGGAGGAGGGCAGCGCCCGTTCTGATATGGACTCAAGTTTAGGGTAACTCTTGATACTCAAATTTGTAAGAGAGGTAAGGTGATGAAGCCCCTGGTATTCAAGGGAGGAGGGCAGCACCTGTTCTGATATGAACTCAACTTTAGGGCAACTCTTGATCTTCAATGTGTCAAGAGAGGTGAGGTGATGAAGCCCCTTGTAGTCCAGAGATTCTAGATTTCTGAGATAAAGGTATTTAAGGGAAGAGGGAAGCGCCAGCTCTGATATCGACTCAAGATTAGGGCAGCCCGCGATATACAATCTCTGAAGAGATGTGAGGTGATGAAGCCCCATGTAGTCCAGAGATTCTAGATTTCTGAGATCAAGGTATTCAAGGGAGGAGGGAAGCGCTTGCTCTGATATGGACTCAAGCTTATGGCAACCCTCGATACCCAATACCTGAAGAGAGGTGAGGTGATGAAGCCCCTTGTAGTCCAGAGACTTCAGGTTTCCCAGACGATTGATTACAAGGGTTGTAAGAGTAGAGGGCAACGTCTCCTCGTCAAAAGACTCCACATCGTTCCCAGCAAATCCGAAGCATGAAAGAGAAGGGAGTGCTTGCAAACCACATACCTTGAGTTTGATACAATCTTCAATGCAAAGTGTGTTTAAATTGGAGGGTAAACCTCCTTCAGGAAACGAATCAACTTCTGGAAGTGAGATCAATTGCAAATTCTGTAGGGAAGGGAGGAGGGAATGCATGTTTTCCGGCAACGACTTCAAATATGAGCAACCCTCTAACACAAGCCTTGTCAAATCTGGGGCAGCTAGTCCTCCTTTGGGGAAAGACACCAATTTAGGACAGTGACTGATTGTCAGATGACAGAGAGCAGGGAGAGGTCTCTCGCCTATACAAAGGGATTCGAGATTGGGACAATGTTCAATGGTAAGTGTGGATACCTGGGGTAAAAGGTCTAGCTGGCAGCACTTAAATGAACTACATTCCTCGATTTTGATTTCAGTGAAAGAAGAGGGAACCAAATGACTCATTTGCTCCATTCCCTTTAGCTGGGGATCTCGTCTAAAATGAAGGCAATGTAGATCTGATACCCCATATATACGGCTTTCATCGCCCTCAGGTACATTGATTACGTCGAGCATGGGAGCCTCTGGAATTGAAACCACAAGCTGCGGACATTCTTGAATATAAAGACTCAATAAACAAGGAAGGTGACTAGGCAAGCCATTTGTTAACTTGGGGCAATGTCTTATGCGGAGATCTGCAAGATGAGGGAAAGCACCATCTACATCCGTTTCCCATTCCTGCCATTTTTTCATCCCCGCAAACTTTAATATTTTGAGGGATTTAAATGGCTTCAAAATCAAAGGGTTACTTCCATAGAACTCAGAACCAACTGCCACGACATCATCAAATCCTTCAATATGGAGCTCTTCAAGAGATGGCAGCTGCCCCAATGGTGGTAAAAGGATGCAGTTCTTACATCCATAAAGCAACAGTACTACCATATTTGAGAAAGAAGAGTTTCCAAGCCAGCCTGGAAACGTTGTACCCCCGTAACCAATAATGGCTAGCTCTTTCACATTTTCAGAAGGCTCCAATTTCTCAAGTACATCTCTCTCGTGTGACGTGTCATCCGTACTGCCATCCCACGTCAACCCCAACTCCTCAATCTTCTTCTTACCCTTCAAATTGGCATCCAAAGCATCTTGAGCATTTGCAACATCTCTGAGATTCCGAATAGAAAGTTTTTTCCTTATGTGTGAGAGCTTCCCCAACTCTTTCATGCTAGACCCGCTATCTTTTCCCACGATGTAAGATTCCAAAATTCGAAGCTTCGTGAGTTTCCCCATTTTTGGTGGCATCTCTTTCAAATTTGTCCCTTCAATATCAAGATGTTGTAAGTCGACCAAGTTGGAAAGGTTGGATGGCAACTCCATGAGATGTCGGCACTCCTTTAACAATAAGCTTTGCAAATAGTACAAGGTGCACACACTTTCGGGCAACCTTTCAATAGCGGTGCAAGAAAGGTCCAAGTGTCGCAAATGTTTTAAGTTGCCAATGGAATTGAGCAACTGAGAAGAAATATGCAAACGTTTTAAGTTGCCAATGGATTTGAGCAACTGAGAAGAAATACCTTTTGGATGACATAAAGATAGCATTCGCAAGCGCTTAAGATTTGGCAAGATGTCATTCAGTGCCTCAATATCAACTTCCCTTAAAGTATAAAGTGGAAACAAGGTGCGCCAATGTTGGACTCCATGAATGCTATGAAATATCGGAAGTCCTCCGCCATATGCTGCCGCTGAAGTGATTGATAAATAACGAGTCCTTTCTGGAAGCGACCATGAATGTTCACCCTCCAACCCAGAGCCCGATTCATTAATACCAAGCTTAAAGCAAAATTCTCCTGACACGTATTCAGCTAAATCACTTATGATGTCATGCATGCTGAAATCTGATTGAACATGAAGTGATTGCTGGAAAAGTGACCTGGAGAAAAGATCATCAAAGTATTTTTCACCTATATCTTCCATCTCCTCGACGCGTCTGGACTGGACTAAAAATCCTTGTTCCATCCATTCAGTGATTAATCCATCCTTCTTGAATACATAACCCTTGGGAAATATTGCACAATAAGCAAAACAACGTTTCAGATGTGAAGGGAGATAATAATAGCTCAATGTTAGAGCTGGAGGGATGTTTTCATTCGACAAACCCCACAAACTGTTATTGGTTATCTTCTCCCATTGCTTGACATCTCCTACGGAGTGCAAAAGGCCCCCAAGAGTTTTCGCTGCCAGCGGTAAACCTTTGCACTTTCTCACTATTTCTCTGCCAAATGCTTCCAAGTGTGAGACTGCTCCAGAATTTACACCACTAAATGCATCCCTTGCAAACAACTTCCAGCAATCTTCATCGCTTATTACATTCAAGCGGTGAGAGGAGATGACAGTTTGAGTGACTTTTGCTACATCTTCTTCCCGTGTTGTCACGACAATCTTACTTCCGTGCTCCACATACCGCAAAGGTAGCAGTAATTTATCCCATTCATTGTACTCAATGTTCCACGCGTCATCTAGAACAAGTAGAAGTTTTTTCCCTTTTACTGCCTCCATTAGAGATTCATCTGGTTCTTTGGTGCGGCAAGTACTTGCGTTGATCTTATCAAGAATATCCTTAATAATCCTGGCAACATCAAATTGTTGAGAAGCCCAGACCCAGGCCTTGAGTTGGAAGCACTCATCTACCTTTTCGTCGTTGTAGATAAGCTGAGCAAGAGCGGTTTTACCAATCCCGCCCATGCCCACAATAGGGACCGCACATAAATTTGTGCCATCCGTGTTGTGTTGTGTCAACAAGTGCTCCATTATTGCTTCCTTATCAGCGTCCCTTCCATATACTTGAGATTCATTAACCAGTGGAGTTGTTTTCTCTGACAATAGTCTCCATCCACCAGTACATTCTATGTGGCGCAGATCACCCTTGTGTTTAAGTAAACGTTCAAGCTTCTCAAGGATCTTTTGTAACTCTGCTCCCATCTCTTTCATCCTTCTATTAGCTGGATTTAGACATGGAACCCGATCCCTTACCTGCAATGTGGACTAAATATATGAGATAGAATTCAGGAAAACATTATGATTTTATAATATCAAAACAAAAACATTTTCCTTCTACAGGTCTTTTTCAAGAATTTACGATTGTTGATGCTAACTTAATGTAATTAAGCAGTAAAACTCAAGTTTTTAAAAAGATATTGATTAAATGCCATTAGTTATTTTCAAAGCCCTTACTATATCATATTATTTTTATATATATAATGAAATTAATTTTTTTTTAAAATTAAAAATGGAAAAATAATTTTATTTTCAAAAATAATTGTTTTCAATTTATAATTATGCTAATTAAAAATCAGTGCATAATTCTTGGTGATTATTATATATATAATTGCTAAGAAAATTAATATTTATAATAATGGGTTTTGAATCGTCGTAAGTCCTAATAATTCATCACTAAAATATTGAAAGACAATTCAATTTTGTATCCCTTTTTTTTTCAGAACAAGTAATATCCATTTATGTTCTTATAAAAAATATATAATTTAATTAAAATTGACAAAATTTATATAAATAATTCAGATTTTTAAAATCCAAAGGCCATGTTTAGAAAACTAATTAATAAATGAGAATTTGCAAGCATAATTTCACCACAGACACCAAAAGCCAATAATATATATTAGTTGCTTAAAATGAATACTCTTTAATTAAAACTCACACAAAGACAACAACCATGCCTGAAATTATTTTTATGAGGAAGCAAGGTCTATAAGTGCAAGAACTATATGCTTACCCGATTGCTGTCAGGTCGATCAATGTCCTTGGATCGTAGATCTTCATAATTAATCTCATCCAATATGTCCTCGGCTTCATAGACACCATGTTTAACATCATTAAGCCAGTTCTTCACAGCACGATTTGTAATCTGCTTCTCCTCCGCATCGTCGAGTAGTCCGTTGACAGTATTCAGTGTTTCTTTCAGCTTTTCCAGGAGACCATCGTCGAGCTTGTGGCTTTTGAAGAAGCCCAGAACCTGACGAGAGGCCAACCTGTCGACCAAAACCTGAATGACAGGAGAGAGAATTGATCCTCCGATCAACGCCAGAGCCATGGTGGATTTTTGCAGAGAGGGTGAGGGTGGGAATAAGTGAGAGAACAAGAGAAGTAGAAAGCAGGAGCCTTGGTGGATTTTTGCAAAAGGGTGAGAGTGTGATTCTGTTAGAGAGAATGATAGTAGTAGAAAGCTAATATAAGCCACTGGATTGCATGAAGGGAATACGTAGATTTTAAAGGAAAACAAGAGGCAAGAAAATTATATTAATTATATTATATTGTATTAGCGCTCCACGATTAAGGTACTGGTATTATTGTTGTGTTTTATAGTATTAATAAATTTGTTAATTGAAGAATAAAAAGATAATATATTTGTTTAATACAATAATTTTAAGATTAAATTAAGAAGTTGATTTTTCTAAGAAAAAGTAAAAGATAAGTACATATGAAAATATATGTTAAGTGCGTATTGAAAAGAGTCAAGTTAGTCGACGATAATATTATGGATGCATTAAATATTATAATAGAGGAAATAACAAAGACAGCGAGACCATTTTCATAGTTATTTTTTTTATTTAATTCTATGGAAATTAAAATAAATATTTGAAAGAGTTTGAGTGATTTAAATTTTATATAAAAAAAAATATTTTTGCCAAAATCCTCATCTTCTATTTTTTTTTTCCTATTTTGACTAAACACGTTTTTTATTAATAACATGTTTTTTTCAATTTAAACTTAAAGTAATTAAAATCAATATTCTTAAGAATTCTAATAATTTAAATTCATGAGGAAAAAAAAATATTTCTTTTGTCAAAATCCCCTTCTCCTTATTCATTTGTTTTTTATTTTGAAGAAAAAATGTTTTAGTCGGGTCACACCGGTTTTTTCTTCCCCTGTTTTTTCTCCAACCCGACCTGCTTCCAGCCCCAGGTCGACCCGCCAGACCGGGTTTCAAAACTATGGGTAAAATTATCACATAAATAATTATTATTATTACTAGTTATGTGACCCGCGGCGAATATTTTTATTTTTCATAAAACATTATCTATGTAGGTTTTTCCGATGCATTTTGGTAGTTCAAAAAACATAACAAATCAAAAAGTTTATGCACATATGTAATCAAATAAATTAAGAATTATGTTCGTTAATAAATCAATAAAAAAATATTAATAACACTTAAAAATAAAACTTGAAAAACTGAAAGACAAATGTAGATCAAGATATTAAATCTTGAAAAAAAAGACATTAAATTGATTGAATAAAATAAAAAGAAAAAAATAACATGTAAAGCTACACATATTAAGAATATCATCTAACAATAAATATTTAATATTTTCAAAAATATAATTTATCTATATAAAATATAAAAACCAAACCAAAGATGAACAAAAAAAAACCACTCTGAAAATTAAACACATAACAAAAAAAATTAATATTTTTTAAAAGAGGCCCCTGAACAAAATAAAATAGAGGAGTTTTGGTGTATTTTTTTAGTTTTTAGTTTTTTAACCGGTCACGTCACTTTATTTCATTTCAATTGCATTATTTAAAGTTATATTTTCATGGCAACCATAGTTATCAAACCCAGCCTAGAGGTTGACCCGACTAAGGGGCCGAGTCCCGCATTACATGGGTTGACTCGGGTCAACTCGGAAAAATTAAAAAAAAAAATATTTGAGGTTTTAATATTTTATATGAAAAAATTAAGAAATAATCCATGTGAATATACGCTATACATGCTGTAAACAATTAAGTTTAAAAAATTATTTCAAAAGGTTTTTTATCCCACATTGAAAAGATACTATCTTATTCTTTTAAGTTGAAGTATTTAAATCAAAAAGGTTTTTTATCCTACATTGAAAAAACATTACTTTTGTTCTTATAAACATAGAGTATTTTTATTAAAAGGCTTCAAATCTCACGTTGCAAAAATAAAATATTATTCTAATATTTATATAGTGAACTTTGAAATAAGTTAGTAACTAACTGAAAAATATGAAGAAAAAAAAGGAGGTCTCTCTAGATAGGAAAAAAAAAAACACATTTGAGAAAGAAAGAAAAAAGGTCTCTACTGGGTTTTTGTCAAGTCACCTGAGTTTCAGGTTGACCCTTACTTCAGGCCAATTGCAGACCCAAATATTGAACGAAACAAACTTGGTCGAGGCCTCAGGTCACCCAGAAAAAATTTAAAAAAAATATTTGATGTTTTATTAATTTATATAAAAAAAATAAAAAAAATAATTCATGTGAATATATGCTATACATGTTGTAAACAATTAAGTTTAAAATATTATTTATATAGTGAACTTTGAAAAGAGTTAGTAACCAACAAAAAAATATGAAAAAAAAGGGTTTCTACCAAGTTTTTGCTGGGTTACTGGGTTGACCTAGCAGGTCGATCGATTTACTCAGAGTAAATTGTAGGCCTAGAATTTGAATTAAACAAACTCGGCCAACGTTGTTGGGCACCGGACCCAAACTTGGGTCTAGCTGCGAACCAGACCCAATGCTTTTGGGTTTAGCTACCAAGCCAGACACAACAATAATTTTTAACTAAATACAGAAAAGACATTGTTCTTCACAGGCATTATAGTGTTGTCCACAATGCAAACACTCTATATTTACAATATCGTTCATGATGTAATGAGTTTATGTTCACAGTACATGTACGGTATTTTTCCCAAGTATAGTATAATAATAGCAAATTTAAAAAGTGTAATTGTTGGCTTATAAAAAAGACCGATGTTCTTACAAATTGAACGGTTAAATACTTGTGAAAAAATAAAAAAGGAGAATAATTTAAAGATGAACTTCAACTTTTCCATTGATTGAGCTTGTGCCTTTTGAAAAAGCCTCGAACCTCAGGTGAGGACAGCCTGGGGACCAAAACCTCAATGACAGCACAGATAATTGACCTCCACTCAACTCCAGAGCTATGGTGGATCTTTGCGGAAGGACGAGAGTCTCAAAAGGATGGGAGAAAAAAAAAGGAGAAGAAAGCAGAAGCCATGGTAGATCTTCGCGGAAGGTGTGAGAGAGAAGGCCGTGGAAAGCAGAATCCAATGAATTGCATAAAGAGAACAAACATACAGCATTTTAAAGGGAAAAAAAAAAGACATCAATGTGGTAGTCTTTTTTATCAGCATGATTAAGGCATCAAACTTTATTTATTTAGCTAAAATGTTGTTGCTTTTAGCAGCCGCTGCCTCTTTCAGAATTTCAGATTGAGGATTTTATAGCTTTGCTCTTTCAAGTGAAAATTTGTAATATATATATATATATATATATATATATATATATATATATATATATATATATGAAAAAAAAAAAAGCAACAATAATGTATAGAAACTAATGATAGATTATAAAATGATTTTATAATTTTAGCGACAATAGTGTATAGAAATAACGATTCTAATTTGAAGAAAAAAAATAATTTATTTATAGATATCTATCATTCTCAATTAGTGTTTTTTCTTTTTTCCCACTCTCCTTTTCTTATTCCTTTCTAAGCCTTTACTTTAGTATTGTTTCGTGTTAGTTTAGTAACCGCCACAAGCAAGAAGGATTCGACATGTACAGCTGGTAGAACTGCCCGCCATCATCATGGTTCTTTTATTTCAAACACTTACTGATAAATTTACCGATGGTATATGGTTGTCGGTAAATAATGCTATCACCAATAAAATAAAATCCGTCGGTATATTTTAAATAGGAAACTTTTTTTTTTTTCTTTGCGAGCAAATTCCATCTGTAAAACCATCAGCAAATGGTTTTTTTGTGTTTCCGACCAATATAGCAACAAAATGTGAAATTACTGATGAAAAGAAAGCCGACAGATGCGTTCCATCGGTGAAGACATCGGTAAATAAATTACCAATGACCTCGTAATCAGGGGCATAGCTGAAATGATATAACAGGGAGGGCCAAAACTCAAAATATAATTTATTATTAGAAATTTTATCTATTTAAATTAAAAATATATTATATTATACTATATTTAAACATTAAAAATACAAAACTTCAAAATATTTTGCAGGGGCCGGGCCCCTGCCCGCCTCCCCCTAGTTCCGCCGCTACTCGTAATCATACATCAACAGAATATTTTCGTCAATAAAACTGTGAAATCTTGTAATGTCCCTCCAATCCATGATTTTGACTAGCTTGTTCTCTAGAGTTAAATCCTTAAACGAGAAGATTGCAGGATTGGAGAGAAAAGTAAACAAACTATTAACATCTTTACCTTTTCCTCGACCCCAAGAGATGAGGTCTTGGCAAAAGTTTCTGTCCAGTAGCGAGCTGTGCCAACAAAGGTCTGGTTCTCTCTAAGATACTGCAATATCCCATAGATACCAAGTTGATATGTGAAAATATTTAACTGGAAAAAGAAAATCTACTGAAAAGAAACAGACTGAATGCAACTAAATTGCATCTGTGTCAACTAATAAACAATTAGCGAACAACTGATAATTTTAAAAGCTAAAGATTGATCATGTCAAGAACAAATAAGGCAATCCAACAGTTCGTGCAAGTTCAGCTTAGACTGAAGATATATATGCTCCACATTATAGAAAATTTCAAATAGCTTGTGCAACCTATTATTGTCTACAAAGTGTACAAAACCTTAAATAGAAGAATTCAATGACTATGCTCATCTTAAAGAGAAGGATTTAATGAAGATGATTTTATTATTTAATCATGCTGAAAGATTAGATCGCAATCCAAAAGGTTTGTTTTGTTTGTCGCACCCGACATCGCGGCGGCCTTAAAAATTAATTCTTGAATTATGGAAAAAGAACAGATTTCTGACATCGTGTTCTTTTAGGAGAAAAAGTCTTATTTATGGAGTCGCCACCTAGTATTATGGTCACTAGGAACCCTAACTGGTTAACAAAGATTCTATGGTTAAGTCTTTTTTGTCAGCATGATTAAGGCATCAAACTTTATTTATTTAGATAAAATGTTGTTGCTTTTAGCAGCCGCTACCTCTTTCAGAATTTCAGATTGAGGATTTTATAGCTTTGCTCTTTCAAGTGAAAATTTGTAATATATATATGAAAAAAAAAAGCAACAATAATGTATAGAAAATAATGATAAATCATAAAATGATTTTATAATTTTAGCAACAATAGTGTATAGAAAATAACGATTCTAATTTGAAGGGAAAAAATAGTTTATTTATAGATATCTATCATTCTCAATTAGTGTTTTTATTTTTTCCACTCTCCTTTTCTTATTACTATCTAAGCCTTTACTTTAGTATTGTTTCGTGTTACTTTAGTAACCGCCACAAGCAAAGAAGGATTCGACATGTACAGCTGGTAGAACTGCCCGCCATTATCATGGCTCTTTTATTGAATTAAATCTTGTTTATTTTTTTATTTTAAAAATATTTAAATTAAAAATAAAATTTTTTATTTTTTTAAAATTAATATTTTTTAATTATTTTAATAAACTATATCAAAAATAATTTTTAAAAATTAAAAATATATTTATTTAAAACGACAATAGGGTTATTTCAATTTTAAAGCAAAAAATTAAAAATTAAAAATTTTATTTTTAAAAAATTAATATATTTTTTAATATTTTTAAATTATTTTAATATATTGTATCAAAAATAATTTTAAAAAAATAAAAATATATTATTTTATAACAGATTTATTTAAAACGACAATAGCGGTTATTTCAATTTTAAAGCAAAACTTTCTTCACCAACTATGATTTATAGTTTTTTGAAAACTTCTATACAAGTTTGAGTGCGATCTAACAATCTAATAAAAAATTATAGCTTTTTTAGTTGTTATTTTGATTTGGCGGAACCAGATCTCCACTTGATCCTTAAACTATCTCATCGGTCCGTAAATACATTTGTTAGGTCATAAACGTAATTTGTTTAGGGATCTGCTGCACGAGTTTGAATCGGAGGACCGGTTGCTGAAGAATTTGTTGGTGGTTTGAGACGGAGACACCGCTGCTGCTGGTTCGCCCGGATAGTGGTTGACTGGAGTGAGGGCTGAGTCCGTGGGCGCCGCCGTGCTCAGGCTGAGAGAGACGAGAGGAGGACGGTGACCGGCGGGGAGAGAATCGTGAGGTGCTCTCCGGTTTGGTTTTGAAAGAGAGGGGGTTGTGGGTTTGTTGTGGGGGAAAGGAGGAAAGGCACGGGTCCTCTGATTTTCATCCGAGAGAGGGATGAGGAAGATTTTGGAGGATCTGTGGAGGGGGGGGGTTTGATTCGTGGCTGTTGTGGTGCCGGTGTTCGATTGTGAGGGGAACGGTGATGAGGGAGGAGTGTTTTGGCCGGCGATGGGGTTGTTAGGGTCGGCTGCTAGCAAGAGGGGAGACTCCTTCGGGTGCAGGGAAGAAGGCCGGCGGGAGGAGATGAAGGGGGCACGGCTATTGGGAGAGAGGGGCTGCGGTTGGTTGGTTTTTGTTTGGTGGGGGCTGATCGGTGGTAGGGAGAAGGAAGTCAGCCGGCGGCTGGAGAAAAAAAAAATCAAAAACCGAGGGGGCGGCTGTTTTTGGAGAGGGTTCGGCTGAAGGGGGTAACAGCCGGTTGAGGGAGGAAAAAAATGTCAAGGGTGGGGGGGCGGCTCCCTTGAGAAAAATGGGAGATGATAGGTTTAGGGTTGCTGTATTTTTTTTAGATGTTGTCAAAATTGCCCCCCCTGAATGTGTTGAGGAAACCAGTATTTATAGGCAAAATGTTGCTAGGTTTTTTAACTTGGTCCCTCAACTTCTTTCTTTTTTGTAAATTTTGATTTTTCTTATTTTTTTTTGTATTTTTTGAAAACGAGTAATATCAACGTCGACTCACATGCGGAAAATCAATGATTTTAAAAATGACGCGTGAAACGTCAAACGCGTTTGAAAATCTTTTAACAATTTAAATTCTTTTTTTTAGACGACGTTGAAAATGCTAAAATGACGAAAATATATAAAAAAACATATTTTTGGATTTTCTTTGTTTTTCTCAATTTTTTGGATTTTTTTGAAAATATATCAAAACATGGGTCAAAAATTGGGTAGCAACAGATGCCCCCTCTTTACAATGCTTACGAAGCAAAACTCCTCAAAATTTTGCATAGTAAGCTTTGTAAAGAAAACAAAAGGAAAATGATTTCATTATCTTGGGCGACCTGCCTACACACTCACACTGATCTGTTTTCAGGGGCGACCTGCCCACGCATACTCACTCTGGTCTATTTTCACGGGCGACCTGCCCACACGTACTCACTCAAGTCTATTTTCACGGGCGACCTGCCCACACATACTCACTCTGGTCTATTTTCACGGGCGACCGACCCACACGTATTCACTCAAGTCTATTTTCACGGGTGACCTGCCCACACATACTCACTCAAGTCTATTTTCACGGGCGACCTGCCCACACATACTCACTCTGGTCTATTTTCACGGGCGACCGACCCACACTCTCCCAATGGTCTATTTTCACGGGCGACCTGCCCACACATTGGGTTTACCTGAGATCCCATCTGGCGACCTCATTCAACTGGAACGAAAATATTGTGTAACTCGGTTAACCTGAAATCCCATCTGGCGATTCCCTTTAACCAAAGCTACATGAGATCCCATCTGGCGACCTCATTCTAGTCTCATTGTACGGGTGACTAACCCTAGAAAAATGCTGGTCTCATTGTACGGGTGACGAACCCTAGTGCTGCTGGTCTCATTGTACGGGTGACGAACCCTAGTGCTGGTCTCATTGTACGGGTGACGAACCCTAGTGCTACTGGTCTCATTGTACGGGTGACGAACCCTAGTGCTGGTCTCATTGTACGGGTGACGAACCCTAGTGCTGCTGGTCTCATTGTACGGGTTGTACGGGTGACGAACCCTAGTGCTGGTCTCATTGTACGGGTGACGAACCCTAGAAAAATGCTGGTCTCATTGTATGGGTGACCGACTCAAAGAAGAATGCTGGTCTCATTGTATGGGTGACCGATCCATGTGGAAAGAATATGAAAAGGTGGTCTCGTTGCGATGGGCGACCTACCCAAATAGAAAGAATGTGATGTGCGGTCTCATTGTAATGGGTGACCTACCCAAAAAATAGAAAAAATATGAAGTGTGGTCTCATTGTAATGGGTGACCTACCCAGATGGAAAAAATATGATGAAGTGTGGTCTCATTGTCATGGGTGACCTACCCGGATGGAAAAAATATGAAAAACGCGGTCTCATTGTCATGGGTGACCAACCCAGGTGGAAAGAATGTGAAAAAATGGTCTCATTATGATGGGTGACCTACCCAGATGAAAAGAATATGAAGTGTGGTCTCATTGTAATGGGTGACCTACCCAAAAATGTTGGCGAGGGCTCAAAGGCGCACTCGAAATGAGGTAGGGTTAGAAAACGCGCTACCTGGGAAGTGAGGGCTCAACGGCGCACTCGAAATGAGGTAGGGTTAGAAAAAACGCACTACCCGAGATGATGGCTCAAAGGCGCACACAAAAAGAGGTGAGAGCTCAAAGGCGTACTCAAAATGAGGTAGGGTTAGAAAACACACTACCCAAAAGATGATGATGAAACGCCGACATGATAAATGTTAAAAGCAATGCATTATGATCAATATGCATGTATACTTACCTGAGAAAAATAGGTCCCCCTTTCTTCATGATGTCTCTTCTTTCTCAAAAGTTGGAGTGTTGGCAGTGGACTTCGATGGCTTTTTCGCTCTTGCTTACTCCAATCATCTCTTGTGATTTTTACCTATCACCATACTTCTTTGTCCTCCGCCCCTTTATCTCAAGGGTTGCCAACTTTGCTCGACATTTTCTTAGAATGGGAATCTTGGAGCCTGCCCTATCATATGTTTCTTTATTGCTCCCTAGCTTGATCATGCCCCCAAGTATTCAATTCGGGTTTGTGGACGAGGCTATGTGAAGGAAGGTTTGACAAGGAGTTGTTTTCATGCAGAATTTTTGAAATTCCAAAGTTATTCCAAACACAGAAATCATTTTGACATCGATTCAAAGCAAGCTCGTTCTGAAGAAATTCAAGTGTTTCCTATGGAGAGGTTATCAGAAGTGATGAAAACGTAAAACGAATATGAAGTGGCATCTGGTTTGTCAGAAAAGATTTACATTTCAATTTGAGGGTTATTGAGAACCGAGGTTCAAAGCATTTATTTTATTTGCATGAATAATGATTTGATTCACATGAGAAAGCATTGCCTACCGATCCAGATTGCTTGCCTTTGATCAGAAAGGGCTTGATTAGGCACGTAATGTAGGCTTGGGCTCTTGGCTATGAAGAAAATGATATTTGTAGGCTCAAAAGGTGTTTAAGGGATTTGAAGACTAAGGATCACTTGTGCTGCAAAAGTGGCATCTGAAATATGAATATGGCTGCAAAAGTGAATATGGCTGGAAAGGTGAACTGGAGAAAAGATCACCAAGTGAATATTGCTGGAAAAGTGACTTGGAGACAAGATCATCAAAGTATTTTTCCCCTATATCTTCCATCTCCTCAACGCCTCTGGGCTGGACTAAAAACCCTTGTGCCATCCATTCAGTGATTAATCCATCCTTCTGGAATACATAACCCTTGGGAAATATTGCACAATAAGCAAAACAACGTTTCAGGTGTGAAGGGAGATAATAATAGCTCAATGTTAGAGCTGGAGGGATGTTTTCATTCGACGAACCCCATAAACTGCTATTGGATATCTTCTCCCATTGCCTGACATCTCCTACGGAGTGCAAAAGACCCCCAAGAGTTTTCGCTGCCAACGGTAAACCTTTGCACTTTCTCACTATTTTTCTGCCAAATGCTTCCAGGTGTGAGACTGCACCAGAATTTACACCACTAAATGCATCCCTTGCAAACAACTTCCAGCAATCTTCATCGCTTATTACATTCAAGCGGTGAGAGATGGCAGTTTGCGTGACTCTTGCTACATCTTGATCCCGTGTTGTGACGACAATCTTACCTCCGTGCTCCACATACCGCAAAGGTAGCAGTAATTTATCCCATTCATTGTACTCGATGTTCCACGCGTCATCTAGAACAAGTAGAAGTTTCTTCCGGCCCTTTTACTGGCTCCATTAGAGATTCATCTGGTTCTTTGGTGCGGCAAGTAGTTGCGTTGATCTTTTCAAGAATATCCTTAATAATCCTGGCAACATCAAATTGTTGAGAAGCCCAGACCCAGGCCTTGAGTTGGAAGCACTGCTCTACCTCTCTGTCGTTGTAGATAAGCTGAGCAAGAGTGGTTTTACCAATCCCGCCCATACCCACAATAGGAACCGCACACAAATTCGAGCCATCGGTGTTGTGTTGTGTCCATTATTTAAATACTTCAATTTAGAAAAATAAGATAGTATCTTTTCAATGTGAATTAAAAAACCTTGTGAAATAATTTTTTAAATTTAATTGTGTACAACATGTATAGCCTATATGCATATGAATTATTTCTTATTTTTTCATATAAAATATTAAAACCTCAAATAATTTTTTTTTAATTTTTCCTGATTGACTCGAGTCAACCTGTGTAAACCAGAACCTAGCCCCTTAGTCGTGTTAACCCCTAGGCTGGGTTTGATAGCTATGGTTGTCATGAAAATATAACTTTAAATAATGCAATTGAAAAAAAATAAAGTGATGTGACTGGTTAAAAAATCAAAAAAATAGATAAAATCTTCTCTCTTTTATTTTGTTTAGGCCTCTTTTAAAAAATATTAATGCTTTTGTTATGTGTTTAGAGACAAATTTATGGACACTAAAATCAACATTTTTTGTTCTCGAAATACAACTGAACAAAATACTTCTTTTCTTATCTAACGGCTTTCTCCTATACTCGTAACATCAAGGAATTGACATGTGAGGAAAATGAAGTTTTAGAATTAAATATAAATAGCTAAAACTACAAGAATAAAAGAAAAAACTTAGGAACCCAAATGAACTTTTATGAGAATTTCAAGGACTAAAACTCAATATTTAGAAAGTGAAACGAGTGGGAAATGAAGTTTACAGCTAAAATGTAAACACATAAAACTACTAGGTTCAAAAATATTTTTTTGAAAAAAAAAAACTTCATTTGGTATTACTCTTAGAAGGTATTTGGTATAAGGCTTAAAAATATAGGTGAAATTATCACATAAATAATTATTATTATTATAAGACCAAATTTAAAAAGTGTAAATGTTGGTTTTTAAAAAATGACTGATGTATTTACAAATTGAACAATTAAATACTTGTGAAAAAAAGAGAGAGAGAATAATTTAATAATTAACTTCAACTTTTCCATTAATTAATTAAGATCTAAAAATCCAAAAATTATAAGTTTCTAATATAAAGTTAAAAATTTTACATATATTATAAAAAGATATTTCATAAAATTCTATTTTTTTTTATATAATTCACAATCCCTCATTGCAAGACTTCATATGTTGAAAACATTGTAGGATCTTCTCATTATCAACACTTTCAAATATATCTTTTTTGATATAAGTAACCAAACAATCATTAAACAAATCATCCCCAATTCGATTGTGTAATCGACTTTTAGCTAATTTCAACCCTGAAAATATTATCTTTACTGATGCAGTAGCCATTAGTAAAATTAATGCTAATTTTATGATGCAATATATGTTAATTATTAAATTTATTACTTTTATACTAAAACATGTGGGATTTTCACTGTGTATTTGTTACTATACAAAATTTTGTTTTTTTTATGGCAGTCGGACCCAAGATGCTGGGATCTGGCATGATTGCCAGACCCAATCACCAGACCCTAGGTCTGGCAGCCATGCAAGACCCAAGCATGGCCGCCAAACCCAAGTCTTTAAGGTTCGGCTTGGCCACAAGACCCAAGTGTCTTGGGTCTAGCTTGGCCCTCCAGACTAAAGAGATATGGGTCTAGCATGGCTACTGTTGCTACCCAATTTTTGACCCATGTTTTGATAAATTTTCAGAAAAATCCAAAAAATAGAGAAAAACATCGAAAATCCAAAAAAATACTTTTTTTAATATATTTGTGTCATTTTTCGCATTTTCAGCGTCGCCTAAAAAGAATTTAAATTTTTAAGGGTCTTTCAAAAGAGTTCGACTTTTCACGCGTCATTTTTTTAATCATTAATTTTCTTCATTGAGATATTGCTCGTTTTCAAAAAATACAAAAAAAAAATCAAGAAAAATCAAATTTACAAAAAGAAAGAAGTTGAAGGATCAAATTTGAAAACCTAGCAATATTTTTGCCTATAAATACTGGTCTTCAACTCACACAAAAAGGGGGGCAATTTTGAAACATTAGAAAAATTTAAAAAAAAATCCTAAACCCTAAAAAAAAAGCCAAACATAGCCGCCGCCCCAACACTTGGCCTCTCCTTTTTCCACATCGGCCAAACAGCCGCCCCCGGGCTTGAATTTCTTCTCCCCCCTCAGCCGGTTGATTATCCATCCCACACAAACTCACACAATCTCTCAGCCGTTCCTCCCTCACTCTCCAATCCCCAGCCGGTTCCACCATCTCCCCTTCCCTTTGCCAGAAGTAAAATAGAGCCAAATGCAGCCCCGAACCCCTCCCTTTTGATTTTCTTCTTCCTCAGCCGCCGGACACAAGCCTCACCCTTCAACCTCCCTGCACACAGACCTTCACCTTCCCCGCTCACAGTTTCTCTCCCTTCTCTCTCCAAGCCACAGCCGCCATATTTTCGTCTCCTCCGGTCGTATCAACAGCAATCGGCCAACGAACAGAGCTCATCACAGCAGCAGCCCAGCTCCTCCCTCACAGACCGAACCATCCGGCCTCCCTTCCATTCAGCCATCAGCAACGGCCCCATAGATTCACCGCCGCCCTCTAAACACTACAGCGCCGCCCAACTGCTGGCCATCTGAAGCGAAGGAGAAGAAGATGTAAACAAACGAAAGATCTGCAGTGATGTAGATCTGAAAAGGAGAAGACCGAAACAGATTAAAAAAGAAAAGAAAAATTAAAATCAACTGTCTGTGGTGTTTTTGGTTGCTTTGCAGGTCACCGCCGGCGTAGGGAGACTGAGAAGAAGTCGATCCAGATCCCCCACTGTTTCTGGAGTTTCTTGCGGCGATGCGTGGAGCGACGCGCCACCATTGTTCATGTTGTCCCAGAAGGGCTTCCTAGCACTGTTATGGATTTTTTAAGGGCTATTTTGTAATTTTCAAATTGTAATATTTGTTTAGTTTAAATTTTTATTTGTATTTTGTAAATATGGACGGAAAAAAAAAGGAAAAAGAAAAGAAACAAAAATATAGTAAAAGTGACTGTGTGTTTGTATTTGTTTTATTTTTATATATATATTTTTATGATAAAATTGCAAGGATTAAAGAAGAATTTAATATTTTGATTGGATCATGGTCAAGAATTATTAACTTATACGTAAGTTGTATTTCTAATATCCGATGAAAAGACAATTATTAAAACTTCTTTAACATATCAAATTCGCGAAGTAGCTTACCTTAGGTAGGATGCGTTAAGGGTGCTAATACCTTCCCTAACTACAACCAGTCTCTTACCCGCGATCTCTGACAAGACCAGTACATCGGGTTTCCTAGTAGCCTGCAATCAATTATTAGGTGTCGACTCAAAAATCGCCAGTTGATGCCTCGCGGATTTTCTGACGTGCGACAGCTACCAAACTTAACTGTCTTGGATGTGGCATGACCGCCAGATCCAAGGCTATACCCAATATCTTGGGTCTAGCATGGTTGTTATTATAGTTATCAGACTCCGCCTCGTCCAATGGGTCAACCCAGGTCTTGGGTAACTCGGACCCTTAATTGGGCATGTTTCATTCAAAATACAACTCTCCAAAATCAATATTTTTTGTTCTTGAAATACAACTCACCCAAATACTTATCTTTCCTCTTTCTTTTCTAATGACTTTCTCTCTATAATCACAACATCTATGAATTGAAATGTGAGGAAAATGAAATTTTAGAATTAAATATAAATACCTGAAACTACAAGGATCAAAAATAAAAATAAAAACTGTAGAAACCAAAATGAACTTTTATGAGAATTGCAAGGACCAAAACTCAATAGTCAGAGTGGGAAATGTGTGAGAAATGAAGTTAATGGTTAAAATATAAATATATAAAACTAGGAGGTTCAAAAATATTTTTTTTTTAAATTCATTTGGTATTACTCTTAGAAGGTATTTGGTACAAGGCTAAAAAACATTGGCGAAATTATCACAAAAATAAATTATTATTATTATTATTATAGCAAATTTAGAAAGTGTAATTGTTGGCTTATAAAAAAGACCAATTTAAAAAGTGAAATGACCAATTTCAACGCTGAAAATATTCTCTCTATTGATGCAATAACCACTGGTAAAATTAATGCTAATTTTATCATGTAATATATGTTATTTATTAAATTTATTACTTATATACTAAAACGCATGGGATTTTCACTGTGTATTTGTTACTATGCAATCTTTTTTTTTTTTTTCTAGTTTGGCCATGGCAGTCGGACCCAAGATGTTGGGGTCTGACATGATTGCTAGACCTAATCACCAAACCCTAGGTCTAGCAGCTATGCAAGACCCAAGCATGGCTACCAAACCCAAGTCTCTAAGGTCCGGCTTGGCCTGCCAGACCAAAAAGATATGAGTCTGACATGGCTGCTAGACTCAACTGTCATGGGTCTAACTTGCTCACCAAACTTAAAGGTCTTGGGTGCCGCCAGACCTAAGGGTCTTGGGTGAGGCTCGATCACCAGACCTAAGGCTATTGGGCCTAGCATAGGCGTCAAATCCAAGGTGATACCCAATATCTTGAATCTGGCATGGTTGTTATCATAATTATTAGACCTAGCCACGCCCGACGGGGCAACCTAGGACCCGAGTAACTCGGGGCCTTGATTGGGTCTGTGTCATTCAAAATACAACTCTCTAAAATCAACATTTTTTATTCTTGAGATACAACTTGTCGCACCCGACATCGCGGCGGCCCTAAAAAATATTAATTCTTTCTTGAATTAATTATGGAAAAAGAACAGATTTCTGGCATCCGGTTCTTTTAGGGGAAAATGTCTCATTTGAGGAGTCGCCACCTAGTATTATGGTCACTAGGAACCCTAACTGGTCAATAGAGATTCTATGACTCGGGATTGGTTACGTAAAAGGGAAGATATTATCACCCCTTAAACGTTCTGCCTAAGGCAGACTGCATTGTTGGTTTTGTCTTAAATTGCTAAATATTTATTAATTTATGCTATGATGATTTGTTTATAATATTCCTGACTCTGGCGCCGGTGAATATTCGAGCTCGAATAATTCCAACTCTGGCGTTGGTAAAAATTCGTAGCTACGACAAAAATTAGATCAATATATTTTTTTTATTCCCTACTCTAGCGCCAGTGAATAAATAAATAAATTTATTTTTACGCATGCACATATTTTTTATTTTTCTAGCTAAACAAAATAAAAATACAACGAATAAAAATAATATAAATTTAAACTGGTATTTTTTATTCCTGACTCTGGCGTCAGTGAATAAACCAACAAATTTACATTATTTTTATTTATGCATACACATTATTTATTTATTTATTTATTTATTTTTCAGCTTTTTATTTTTCTATTTTTTTTATTTTTTATTTTTTTGGGGCTGGGCCAAGCTCAGCCCACATGGGCTGGGCTAGACCCAGCCCAGCCTGGTCACTGGCCGCAGGCCAGTGACCCAATTACACCATGCACGCGTAAATCTTTACGCGTGCATCAGCAGCTTCTTTTGCAGATAGCCAAAGAACAGCCCCCCCTAGCTAGTAATAAACCGCAGAACAACGAATCCTATCTTTAATTTTCTTACGCTTTCTTACTGTTTTTCTAGACTATCATGTATCACCTTTTTTTTTGCAAAAAAAAACGGAGAAAGGAATGAACATACCTGGTTCTGGAGAAAATAAAAAGTTGCTGCTGACCTCCTCTGCTACCTGTATTTTTTAACTTCGTCGTTCGGTTGCTCCCCTTCCCTTCCTTTGCTCTCTTCTGCCGGTTCACTTCCTCCTATTTTTGTGTTTTCCTTGTTCTTTCGCTTCTGTTTCTGGAGGCTGTAACTGAGACAGAAGAAGGCGATGGCGCTGAAACTTTTACGCAGAGTCGTTGGTAACTGAGACAGACGAAGATGTGAGGTTGTTGGTCAATAACGCTCCTTTCTTCAATTCTGCCTCTGCCTTTTTTTATTTGGTTTCTCTCTAGTCGTTCTCCTCTCTGGTTCTTCTCGGTGATTGTTCCTCCTGGTATCCTCGGTGCAGCCCTCTGTGTTGTACGTCCTGTTCTCGCTCCCAGTTTTTTTATATTTCAGACAGAGCCTTCAAAAACAGATATCAACGAGTTCTCCATTCAGCGGTACTTGATGAAGCCTATTTCCTTCGCATTGCTGCGGAAGCACTGCCTACAACACATCAGTCCATACTTCCTGATTATCCCATGAGGGTTTCCACACACTCGGCAGGTTTGGGATCCAGGACCGTAGCTCTTGGGATGCGAGTTCCAAATATTTGAGTGGCCCATCTAGTTGTTGTGATCGACGGAGTAATGCCTGACTCGCTGCGCCGCTTTCAAGTGCCAAAAACTCTGAGGAAGAGCTGACGGTTTGGTCAGCTATGCATTGTAAGGAGGCATTCCCTTTCGGCTGCCCTGGCTGGGAATGTCGTTGTTGATGGACGATTGTCAGTTGTGTGGTCTATGGGGGGAAGACAAGACGAGGGTTTCTTCTGGCGACACCGGAGAAAACATGATGTTGGAAGGAGAAGGTGAAGCACTATGCTTTCTTTTTTTTCTTTGAGGATGAGGTGGCTGTGCACAATGATGTTTCCCGTGTGATGTACTCTTTCTTGACGAGGAGTTGCAGCTCCCAGGGGTTGAGATTGAGGAGTGAAAAGTGTCTGATGGGGGAAGAGACAGAGGCCGAAGAAGAAAAGCCAAAGAAGGCTGAAGGGGGCGGCGGCTCGTATAGGTTTCGCCGCCCCCTTTGCTTTATTTTTTTTTTGTCCCTTGATATGTTTTCTCCTCCCCTTTTCTGCTTTTTTTTTTTTTTTCTGTAATGTATCTTCTTTTTTCCGGTCCCTTTCCAATTCCCTCTTTTCCCCTTTCTGTCTTCCCCACAATTTTGTCCCCTGGGTTTCCCTTGTTAATGCATGTACGCTCAAATATAAAAATTGTCTGTAACTGTCAAAACGGAAGCTGAAATGGGCAGTGAACAATTTATCCAAGAAACGGCTTCGTTTTCAATGCAAATTTTTATTTTTGATGTGGTCCTTGAAGTTTTGAACTTTTGTAAACAAACCCATGGGTAAACATTAATTGGACTCCTGCATTTCGGCGCCTTTTACAAGTTAATCATTGGATTTTAATTTTTGCAACTTGGACCCCAATTAATATTTCTTCAATTAAGTCCTTGATTTCATTAATTTAATTAAATCCAAGTCCAATTAAGTCTCAAAACTTATCAATTATCCAATTAAACCCTTAATTAGATTAATTAAATTAATTTCAAGCTTAATTAAGTCTCAAAACTTATCAATTCTCCAATTAACCCTTAATTGGATTAATTAAATTAATTCCAAGCTTAATTAAGTCTAAAAATTTTATCAATTCTCTAATTAAACCCTTAATTGGAATAAATAAATTAATTCCAAGCTTAATTAGATTAATTTCAAAGTTTAATTAAACCCCAAAACTTCCATTCATATTGCCCTTAATCCAAAATTTAATTCATTCTTCATTTATTTCATCATCATCATTATTTTTTTTCATCATCATTTTTTTTCATCCTTTTCCATAAATAAAATAATAATAATAAAAATAAAATGGTCAAAAATTGGGTTATAACACAACTCACCAAAATACTTCTCTTTCCTTCTTATTTTTAGCGACTTTCTTTTTATAATCGTAACATCAAGGAAATGAAATGTGAGGAAAATAAAATTTTAGAATTAAATATAAATACCTAAAACTACAAGGATCAAAAAATAAAAGTAAAAATGTTAGGAATCAAAATGAATTTTTATGAGAATTGTAAGGACCAAAACTTAATAGTCAGAGAGTGAAAACGTGTGAGAAATGAAATTAACGGTTAAAATATAAATATATGAAACTATGAGGTTCAAAAATATTTTAAAAAATTTCATTTGGTATTACTCTTAGAAGCTATTTGGTTCAAGGCTAAAAAACATCGGTGAAATTATCACATAAATAAATAATTATTATAATAGCAAATTTAAAAAGTGTAATTGTTGGCTTATAAAAAGACTGATGTTCTTACAAATTGAACGGTTAAATACTTGTGAAAAAAAATAAAAAAGGAGAATAATTTAATGTTTAACTTCAACTTTTTCATTGATTGAGCTTGTCTTTTGAAAAAGCCAAGACCCTCAGGATAGAACAGCCTGTAGACCAAAACCTCAATGACAGCACAGATAATTATTTATGACATTGATGCATACCTCCCGTCCTTTCGTTTTTCTTTTCCACACAAAATAGTTCCCTTTAGTTCTTGCCATGGATTCAAGTCTACAATTTAAATTTGACTGACAACCTTCGTGGAAATCTTAATTGTTGAGTTTTTTAACGTGGCTATGGTCAGCGGCTGGGGAATGAGCCTTTGCTGGCGAGAGAGGAGGTCTCTGGTTTGTCTTTGGCAAGGCAAAAGAGGGAAGGACGGCCTTGGTTTAGGTGGTGTTTGGTTGAGGAGGGTGAGCGGCGGCTTGTCTGTTTGAGGGAGAAGAAAAAAAGTCAGAAGGGGGGTGGCGGCTCCATCGGTGAGGGGGAAGAAAAAGTTCTGCTTTGTAGGGTTTTCTTTCTTTTTTTTTTGTTTGTGTTCCTCCCTCAAAAGTTTAAAATTGCCCCCTGTTTTGAGTTGTGGATCTATATTATAGATAAAATATTGTTCAGATTTCAAAATTAGTTCCTGATTGTTTTTTTTGTAAAGTTTGATTTTTTTATTTTTTTTGTATTTTTTTTTAAAACGAGTAATATCAACGTTAACTCAATAAAAAAAATCAATGACTTTAAAATGATGCATGAAAAGTTAAACGCGTTCGGAAAAATTTTAAAAATTAAATTTTTTTTTTTAAATAAAGTTGAAAATGCTAAAAACGATACAAATATATTAAAAACATATATTTTGGATTTTTTTTTTTTGTTATTTTTGAATTTTTCAAAAATTTTATCAAATAGGTGGGTCAAAAATTAAGTAACAACAATAATAACAAAGTAAATATGACTTGTTAAAGAAATTTGGATGAAAAGTAGGGAGTATAAACGTTGCTATTAAGGATTCAACTATTGTCCTTGAAGATAATTCTTCTGTAAATAGTTTTTTAAAATTATAACAACATCATCTTGAGAAATTGCATGATGGATCGAGGTTTATGAACCGTTCAAAAACTAGACTCAAATTCTCTGTACAGTATAAGAATCTGAAGCTCTAGAATGGATAATAGAAAGAAGTAGGAAAAAATAGCTAGAAAAGTAAGAGAAGGAAGGCAAAAGAAGTGGACAAGATCTGTGTGATAGCTCTGGATTTGTTGCTTGGACCAGGGATCAAATATTGCATTTTGGATAATCATGATGTCTGCTTCTACCCTTTCTTTTCACTTCTTCTTAAAGGTTAAAATGCTGAAGGTGATATTAGGGATGAATAAAAATATTAAAAAACTGATTAAACCAAGAAAAGTATCGTTGATGACAACATTTACAGGCTAGGTATCGCTGATAAGAATTGTGGATCTGATGACAAGGGACACACAATGGAGGTAAGGAAGCACAACCGACATGGGACATATGAGGTCTACGATCATAGCTTTGCAGCCACAATAAATGCCATTGACAACACAGAACGGCTACATATCGTTGTTGAAGATCTCTTTCCAGAAATAGTGGCTCCTAGAACTCCCCACCACTGTCTCTCTACCAACAAGCTCTCCCAAATTCAACTCCAACCAGAGCGGGGCCTTGTCTTATACGATGTGAATTCAGCAAGCCCAATAGAACATCCAAGCATGGCTTTCAAAAGAGCCTCCTTCTCGCCACAACCTTATACCCCTGTTAATAGTGATGATTCTTTAGAATCCCACTTCAAAATCCAAAGCTTGCCTCTTACTTCTAACCAACAACAGACCCCAATAGCCAAACAACCAAGACTAAAGAAAATATCCTCTACTGGGAGTCTCCTCTCCTTGCACTCTTCAGCAAGCATATCTTCTATAAACTCTTACATCAGGGTGAATAATACCCGTAACCTGAAAGAATATGCAGCGGAGTCGTCCCACAATGAAGTCAACAAAATGATCCATTTGGGAGAAGCTTTGGGTCTTGGTAATTCAGCTCTCTTGGAACAATTTTCTGGTCTTATCATAAGACAGCTAGAAAAGGAGAAGGAAGATTGGCAGAAACAACAATCAATAGTAAGTTTTCATCCCTGCAGATAGGCCTTTTAATTCTGTCATGAATATTCTTTCTTGGAATTCCTGTGGCTTGGGCATGATGAGGAAACGAAGAAGAATCACAAAATTAATAGCAGAATATAAGATTGATATATGTTTCATGCTAGAAACTAAGCTAGCTAATTGTTCCATTGGTTTTGTATCTCGTATTTGGAATGAAAATCATGTGAGTTGGTTTAGTAATGATGCTCAAGGATCAAAAGGAGGTCTGCTCGCTATGTGGAAAAGCACTAACTTTGAAGTCTCTAATATTGAATATGGTCATGGTTGGATCGGTTTATATGGTAAACATGTTCACAGTGATTTTCATTGCTTTGTTATTGGCATCTATGCTCCTTGTAACTATCAAGACAGACAAAAACTTTGGGAGGATCTCATTCTTCTGAAGCATGCTTTTGAAGTTCCATGGATAATAGCAGGAGATTTTAATGAAACGCTCTCTCAGAAAGACAGAAACAGTGGAATTTGTCATCCTGCAGGCTCAAATTCTTTTAGCAGATTCCTGCAGTCTTGTGAGCTCACTGAATACCCTTTAGCAGAAGGTTATTTTACCTGGTTCAGAGGAAGGTCCAAGAGCAAACTAGATCGAATGTTCGCAAGCTCAACCTACCATCTTCACTTCCCCAGTTTATCTCTTCGACGACTTCCAAGAGAGTTCTCAGATCATTGCCCTCTAATTTTATGTAGCTTCTTGCAAGACCATGGATGGCGTCCTTTTCGTTTCTTGGACTGTTGGACTCAATACCCAAATTTCAAGCACATTATTGAAAGCTTCTGGAATGATGCATGCTCCCTTCACCCTGGCCGCTTTAAATTTCTCAAAAAGCTTAATCATATTGCAGTCAAATTGAGGCAATGGAATAAGCTTGTATTTGGAAATCAAGAAGTTGGCCTTCAACGAACCCTTTCAGCTATCAACATACTAGAGGAAAAATGTGAAGAAGAAGGTTTAACCGAACAAGAGCAGGAGCATTTAGACTTTTTGTTGAAAGATCGCTGGGTTCGCAACAATCATATTGAATCTATTTGGAGGCAGAAATCAAGACAGATGTGGTGCAAATTGGGTGACAGAAATAACAAGTTTTTTCACATGATTGCCAATTTCAGGAAGGCTAAATCATCAATACTTAAAATCCACCATAATGGCAACACTTTTGACTCTCAGCAGGGAATTAAGCAAGCTGTTGTGGATTATTTCTCTGAGTTGTATGACTCCCCCTCTGGTAAAAAGCCGCAGTTAAATCCTTTGGGTTTCAAATGTCTCTCTAAAGAATCCTCTGAATGGTTGGAGCAAGAAATCACAATGAAAGAAGTGAAGCGCGGTGTATGGGGTTGTGATGGGTCAAAATGTCCTGGACCAGATGGTTTCAACTTCAAATTCTACAGATTAGCATGGGATTTTATTGCTCAAGACATTCTTGATATAGTCTTAAGCTTCTTCAGAACAGGAAGGCTTCCCAAAGGAATCAATACAACCTACGTAACTCTCCTCTCCAAGACAGTCGGACCCATTGAGTTTAAAGATTTTCGACCCATCAGCATGATTCATGGTATTTATAAGATCATTGCTAAAATCCTTGCATCTAGACTGAAAGTTGTTATGCAAGATATCATTAGCATTAACCAATCAGCATTTATAGCAGACCGTAACATTATAGATGGCTTTATGATTGCAAATGAGCTGGTGAGTGATCTAAAAAAGCGAAAAGCGGCAGGTTTGATTTTCAAGATTGATTTTCATAAAGCTTTCGACTCAGTCTCCTGGGATTACCTAGATGATATCATGGGTTATATGGGGTTTGGCAGAAAATGGAGAACCATGATTTATGAATGTCTTTCTTCATCAAAACTCTCGGTCCTCATCAATGGATCTCCTTCAAAAGAATTCTCGATTCGGCGAGGGCTGCGTCAAGGAGATCCGATTTCCCCTTTTCTGTTTGACATAGTTGTTGAGGGCCTCTCTGTTCTCTTTCAAAGGGCATCTAGTGGGAATATTATCAAAGGGCTGCAATTTGCATCAGGAATTTTCGTCAGCCATCTTTAATATGCAGATGACACATTAATATTCATCCCGGCAGATATTGATCAATTAGTTCAAGTCAAAAGAATTTTAAGATGGTTTGCTCTGTCTTCGGGCCTTCATATAAACTTCCATAAAAGCTCCATTATTGGTATCAATGTCGATGATCACTTGTGCTTGCGCTTGGCTACATCTATTTTTTGCAGATCAGACTCCCTCCCAAGCAAATATCTTGGCATGCCATTAAGAGCCAATCCATCTCGTATCTCTACATGGAAGCTAGTGATAGAGAAGTTTCGTAAAAGGCTTCATATATGGAAGGGGAGACTACTAAGCATGGCTGGTCGTCTATGTCTAATTAAAAGTGTCCTTAATTCACTGCCTATATATTTTATGTCTGTATTCAAGATGCCAAAAGGGGTAGGCAGGCTTCTTTCATCCATCCAAAGACGTTTATTGTGGTGTGGATGTACCAAGCAAAGATCTTTCTGCAAGATCCAATGGAGAATAGTGATGCGCGATAAGAAACAAGGAGGCCTCGGTGTAGGCTCCCTTATATCGAAAAACAGAGCCCTGCTTCTAAAATGGATTTGGAGACTCTCTTCCCCAGGTACAAGCTTATGGAAAATGATTATCTCTTCAATGTACAATCCATCTTATGAGAATGGGATCCCAATTTTCTACAACCAACCATCCAAGATATGGAAGGATATTATGTCCATTGTTCAAACCGACGTTCACCAAGTCTTCACGAATCATTGCAAATTCATGGTAGGGAATGGCAATTTAACATCCTTTTGGCTAGACAACTGGATTGGTGACGACCCTCTCAAAACAACCTTCCCAAGGCTATATCTTTTGTCTTCCTCTAAATATGCTTTGGTGGCTGACATGGGTAGATGGAGCAATGGAATCTGGCTCTGGTCCCTACAATGGCGCATACCTCTTTTTCATTTTGAACCAGAACAACTATCACTTTTATCATCCTTGCTGGAATCCAAGCCAATGTTCTGCCATAAGATGGATAAGAAAATCTGTACCCTCAACAACGATGGCCTCTTCAGTGTAAAATCTTGCTCCAAATTGATGGACCAGTTACTCTACGGTGGAGCCAAACCATTCCAATCTTCTGTTTGGATAAAACTAACCCCACCAAAAAAGTGCAGCTTTTTCCTTTGGCTCCTTGTCCAAGATAAAAGTAACCACAAGAGATTTCCTATTTCAACGCGACTACCTCTCCATTCAGGAGTCAATATGTGCTTTCTGCAATAAAAGCTTGGAATCTTCAAGTCACCTCTTCATTCACTGCCACTTCTCTTGGAATATTTGGATGAAACTGCTTTCTAATCGGGGCTTTTGCAGTGTTTTTCCAAAATCTGTTGATGATATGTGCTACCAATGGTCTTCTATGGTTAAAGGCAAGCAACAAAATCTCTCATGGCAACTTCTTTTCTCATGCGTTGTTTGGAATCTTTGGCTTCATCGAAATGATGTTATTTTTAATGACGCTGCCCCTAACCTTCAAATCTGTTTCTCCATGGTGCGCCAAAGTATTGCTTTATGGCTGAGGCTTGACTCCAACTCTTTCGAGCTTAATATAGAGAATGTTTAGTCGGGAGGAGTTGGTTTCTTTTGATTTGTCTGTTCTCTTTTTGTTGATATCCCCTGTTTCATGCAACAGTTTTTGTGCTTCCCTTTCCTCTGCTTGTTCTTCTGATGTAAGTTAGGCTACTATCTTTTGTAGCTTTTTCCTTTTTAATAAAATTTCGACTATTAACAAAAAAAAAAAAAAAGTAAAAAAATAACTGAAAAAACCAAATTATAAAAAAAAAACTGATTAAATCGATTAGAATTTTTTAAAAAAAACCAACCGATTCGGTTTATAAGCCTAAAACTGAAAAAACCAAACCAATTCGAGTCCAAACCGAAAAAACCGAGTCAAATTGACAAAAAACCTATTAAAAACTACAAAAATAACCTCAAAAAACAATATAGTTTTTTATTTTAAATATAAAATAACCGAACCGAACCGAAAAACCTGTCGGTTTGAACCGGTTTCGATTTGATTTTGGTTGTTTTTTTTTTAATCCGCTTTTATTACTTTTTTTGATAAAAACCGAACCGAACAAAAAATAATCACCCTTAGGCTCAACCTTCTTTTTCTTACTTTAGGGCATGAAATTTTGTTTTCCTAACAAAAACATATATACGCACCTCTTTTTGTTTCCACCAAAGATTAAAAAAATAATAATTATGGGGATACTAACTCTAAACATGCATTCATATGATCATAAATGATAGATGATAGTCAAATAATTAAGTGATTAAGCTTTAATTTATATTTTAATTTAATTAAGTTAAATTTTTAGTTGAAATTTATTAATTAGACATTATTTGTTGGGTTTTATTTAATTATTATTGGGTATTTTATTTAGTGGACTATTAGTTTAATTGCTTGTTCTAGTTTAAGATTTTAGTATTTGATAAGCCTTTTTTCTTTTTTTTCTTTGGCTTCCTTTTCTTTTCTCTTTTCTTCAACTTTAAATCTATCTTGTCTTGTGTCAAATTTGGTATTAAAGCATTGTTCTTGGGTGGGATTAGAGTTGTTTTTTTCACTTGTAGTCATGCTTCAGAAGAGGGAGAGGAGGCATAGAACATGTGAGAACCAAAAAGGTAGGCACATTGGAGAAGAAGAAGCCACTGAGAGAGGATGGAGGTGGTGATGCTGCATTTCTTGTCCTTTTTTTTCTTGAATAGCCCGATGGAGAACACACGAGGCAAAGGTGTGTTGTTTCTTCTTTCAGTTAGGGTTTTTTGATCAATTTTTGTCCTCTTGTTGCTCTATTTTATGATTTCCATATTTGATTATTTTTTGCTTATCCAGTTTCCATTGAAACCAATCATTAAATTATATTTCTCTTTATGATTTCCATATTTGAATTTTGCTATAGGTAAGATTGATATGGCTTTGGCATGGTATTGCAAATGCATGTGCAGTTCTGCCTTTCAGGCAGGTCCGAAACTGATGACTACAGTCTGCAGATGTCCTGTTTTTTTAATTTTTGGGTTTTGTTTGGAATCAGTGGTTGTTATGTGCGGTAAACATTTATATTACATGTTTTTTAATTGTTATTTATTGTGTTTTGAATATTTTTTTTAATGATTTTTTTCTTTATTTTTTTAATTTTATTTTATAAAAATAGTATTTATTACAATTTATCTCTAATCATTTTATTTTATTTTATTTTTATATCAAAATTGACACCTTTTCTTTTGATATTTTTTTAATCCTTCATATAATTAGATATTGTTTTGATTTTATTTCTCATTATTTGATTTTTTTAGTGTTGAATTTGATCGTTATTTTTTTTTACTTATGTTTATTATGTTTTGAATATTTTTTTATTGGTTTTTTTAAGACTTCATCACTTAGGTTCTTTTTTTTTTTTTAGCCATGGCTTTTAAAGGTTTGCATGGGATGATTTTGGTTTCTCCAAGTCTTTTTTAAAAAAATAATTTTTTTTAATTTTATTTTTCAATATTTAAAGTTTGTAGAATTGGTTTTAGTGTTTTTTTTTTTTTTCATTTTTCTTTCTATAAGATTATCTAAATTTCATGTCCATGGTCACATGATTGACTCAGATATTTTTTGTTGCTTTTTTTATTGAGTTTCATGCCTTAATTTTCTTTTAGTGAGAATTTTGCTATAATATTTTTTTTGGGGTTTGTCTTTTATATGGTTAGTCCCAACATCATAATCATGAGTTTTGAAGGCTGACAACAGTTGACTTTGGTCTTTTTTTATGTTTTTTTCTTAATTTCACCCTCCAATTTATTTTTTTTAGAGTTGTTCTTTGTGCTTTTCTTTATCACTTTCCTTTCATTAGGGTTATCTTGATCATGTTTCCATGGTCGTAAGATTAAGTAGTTAACCCTAGTTAATTCATATTTTTTTTATATTGCTTTTTTTAAAAAAAGTTTCATGCCTTGACATTCTTTTATTGAAAAATTTACTTTGTTGTTTTTTTTTTGGGTTTGACTCATGTTTGAGTAATCTTGGTCTCAAGATCAAACTTACGAGTTTCACATGTTAACATGGGCTGACTTTAGTATATTTTTTTTAGTCATTTTTAAACATTTAATTTTTTCTGAAAGTTGGTCTTTGTATTTTTTTTTTCCTTTCATTAGGGTTATCTCGATCATGCTTCCATGGTTACAAGATTAACGAGTTAACCCTGGTTGAATTATATTTTTTTTTAATATTACTTTGTTGTTTTTTTGGGTTTGACTCATGTGTGAGTAGTCTTGGTCTCAAGATCACAATTATGAGTTTCAAATGTTAACATGGGTTGACTCTAGTATTTTTTTTAGTCATTTTTAATATATAATTTTTTTTAATTTCATCTTTCAACATTTAATTTTTCTGAAAATTGATCTTTGTATTTGTTTCTTTCACTTTTCTTTCTTATGGGTTTATTCCAATCATGTACCAATGGTCGCAATGTTAGCGGATTAACAAGGGTTGACCCATATTTTTTTTTCTTAATTATTGTTTTTAAAAAATTCATCATTAAACATTGAGTTATTTTATAATTGAGTTTCATGATTTGATTCAATTTGCTTTTATTTATGATTTTTTAACCTTTCATTTACATAGATAAATGCTTGATTAAATAAAAAATATACTCTAAAAAAACAAACCTATTAAACACAATTGAGTGCATGAACCATGTTGTAAAAATCAAATATTCTTTTATTTTTTTTAATTTCATCCTTCAACATTTAACTTTTTTAAAATTGGTATTTGTACCCTTTTTTTTCACTTTTTTTCTATAAAATTATCTTAATCATGTATCTATTGTCACAAGGTTATCGTATTATATAATTTGACCTCGATCTTTTTTTATTTAAGTTTCTTCATTCTATATTAGATATGACATTTTTTTACTTTTTATCAGCGCATATAATTGTTATATATATATATATAACTCTAGTAAATATATTTTTAAATATAATTAAATATATGATTTAAATTGTGAGATTAAATATCTTAATCTTAATTATCTCTTTAGCAAATATTGATATAATTACTAAATATATGTATAAACATTTCTATTTACTAAATATACGTACAAAATCAGACCGCCTCATATAACAACGTCCAATACCACTACATTCGGGTAAGGGCAGCCATTCTCTTGGCACGGACTCGAGCTTAGGACAATCCGAGATAATCAATTCGCGAAGAGAGGTGAGGTGCTGAAGCCCCATTACAGATTTCAGATTTAACAGACCTGATATTTGAAGAGATACAAGGGAGGAGGGCAGCTTCTCTCCTGGCACGGACTCGAGCTTAGGAGAACTACAGATATGTAATTGACGAAGAGAGGTGAGGTGCTCAAACCCCTTAAATTCCAGATCTTTCAAATCCCAGATTTCAAGGTCTTCAAGGGAGGAGGGAAGGGTGCCTTCTTGAAGGGACTCAAGCTTAAGGCTCCTCCTTATCTTCATTTTGCGAAGAGAGGTGAGGTGCCGAAGCTCCTTGTAGTCCCGGTCTTGCTGATCCCATAACTGAAGGAATTCAAGGGAGGAAGGCAGCCCCTGCAACGATTCAAGTTTAGGACAACTCTCAATCTTCAAATTGTGAAGAGAGGTGAGATGCTGAAGGCCAATGTAGTCCAGAGATTCCAGTTTACGGAGATGAAGGTATTCAAGGGAGGAGGGCAGCGCCTGTTCTGATATGTGCTCAAGTTTAGGGCAACTCCCAATACTCAAATTTCCAAGAGAGGTGAGGTGATGAAGCCCCTGGTATTCAAGGGAGGAGGGCAGCATCTGTTCAGATATGAACTCAAGTTTGGGGCAACTCTTGATCTTCAATGTGTCAAGAGAGGTGAGGTGATGAAGCCCCATGTAGTCCAGAGATTCTAGATTTCTGAGATGAAGGTATTCAAGGGAGGAGGGAAGCGCCAGCTCTGATATGGACTCAAGCTTAGGGCAGCCCACGATACGCAATCTCTGAAGAGAGGTGAGGTGATGAAGCCTCTTATAGTCCAGAGACTTCAGATTTCCCAGACGTTTGATTTTAAGGGTTGTGAGAGACTTCAGATTTCCCAACGACTCCTCGTCAAAAGACTCCACATCGTTCCCAGTAAATCTGAAGCAGGAAAGAGAAGGGAGTGCTTGCAAACCACATAACTTGAGCTTGATACAATCCACAATGCAAAGTGTGTGTAATTTGGAGGGTAAACCTCCTTCAGGAAAAGAATCAACTTCTGGAAGTGAGATCAATTGCAAATCCTGTAGGGAAGGGAGGAGGGAACGCATGTTTTCCGGCAACGACTTCAAATATAAGCAACCCTCTAACACAAGGCTTGTCAAATCTGGGGCAGCTACTCCTCCTTTGGAGAAAGACACCAAATTAGGACAGTGACTGATTGTCAGATGACAGAGAGCAGGGAGAGGTCTCTCGCCTATACAAAGGGAATCGAGATTGAGACAACGTTGAATGGTAAGTGTGGATACCTGGGGTAAAAGGTCTAGCTGGCAGCACTTAAATGAACTACATTCCTCGATTTTGATTTCAGAGAAAGAAGAGGGATCCAAATGACTCATTTGCTCCATGCCCTTTAGCTGGGGATCTCGTATAAAATGAAGGCACGGCGTGCATGGTCCATCTGACATCCCAAATATACATCTTTCATGGCCCTCAGATACATTGATTACGACGAGCATGGGTGCCTCTGGAATTGAAACCACAAGCTGTGGACATTCTTGAATAGAAAGCTTCAATAAACAAGGAAGGTGACTAGGCAAGGCATTTGTTAACTTGGGGCAATGTATTATAAGGAGCTCTGCAAGATGAGGGAAAGCACCAGCTACATCTGTTTTCCATTCCTGCCAGTTTCGCATCCCCTCAAACTTTAATATTTTGAGGGATTTAAATGGCTTCTTCATTGAAGGGACACTTCCATAGAACTCAGAACCAACTGCCACGACATCATCAAATCCTTCAATTTCGAGCTCTTCTAGAGATGGCAGCTGCCCCAATGGTGGTAAGGAGATGCAGTTCTTACATCCAGAAAGTGTCAACGCTACCATATTTAAGAAAGAAGAGTTTCCAAGCCAGCCTGGAAACGTTGTGCCCCCGTAACCAGTAATGACAAGCTGTTTCACATTTTCAGAAGGCTCCAATCTCTCAAGTACTTCTCTCGCGTGCTGTGTATCATCCGTATTGCCATCCCACATCAACCCCAACTCCTCAATCTTCTTCTTACCCTTCAAATCGGCATCCAAAGCATCTTGAGCATTTGCAACATCTCTGAGATTCCGAATAGAAATTTTTTTTCTTATACGTGAGAGCTTCCCCAGCTCTTTCATGCTAGACCCACTCTCTTTTCCCACAATGTAATATTGCAAAGTTCGAAGCTTTGTGAGTTTTCCTATTTTTGGTGGCATCTCTTTCAAATTTGTCCCTTCAATATCAAGATGTTGTAAGTCGACCAAGTTGGAAATGCTGGATGGCAACTCCATGAGATGTCGGCACTCTCTTAACAATAAAGTTTGCAAATAGTACAAGGTGCACACACTTTTAGGCAACCTTTCAATGGCGGTGGAAGAAAGGTCCAAGTGCCGCAAATGTTTTAAGCTGCCAATGGAATTGAGCAACTTAGAAGAAATATCTTTTGCATCAACTAAAGATAGCATGCGCAAGCGCTTAAGATTTGGCAAGATGTCATTCAGTTCCTCACTATCATCTTCCTCGAAAATATATAGTGGAAACAAGGCGCGCAAATGTTGGACTGCATGAATGCTACGAAACATCTGACGTCCTCCGCCATATGCTGCCGCTGGAGTGATTGATAAATAACGAGTCCTTTCTGGAAGCGAGCATGAATGTTCACCCTCCAACCCAGAGCCCGATTCAATAATACCAAGCTTAAAGCAAAATTCTCCTGACGCGTATTCAGCTAAATCACTTATGAGGTCATGCATGCTGAAAAAAGAATCATAAGTTGATTGGTGGAAAAGTGACCTGGAGACAAGATCATCGAAGTATTTTTCACCTATATCTTCCATCTCCTCAACGCTTCTGGGCTGGACTAGAAAACCATGTGCCATCCATGAAGTGATTACTTCATCCTTCTCGAATTTATAACCCTTATGAAATATTGCGCAGTAAGCAAAACAACGTTTCAGGTGTGACGGGAGATAATAATAGCTCAATGTTAGAGCTGGAGGGATTTTTTCATTCGACGAACCCCACAAACTGCTATTGGATATCTTCTCCCATTGCTTGACATCTCCTACGGAGTGCAAAAGACCCCCAAGAGTTTTCGCTGCCAGCGGTAAACCTTTGCACTTTCTTACTATTTCTCTGCCAAATGCTTCCAAGTGTGAGACTGCTCCAGAATTTACACCACTAAAAGCATCCCTTGCAAACAACTTCCAGCAATCTTCATCGCTTATTACATCCAAGCGGTGAGAGGGGATGACAGTTTGCGTGACTTTTGCTAGATCTTCATCCCGTGTTGTGAGGACAATCTTACTTCCTCGCTCCACATACTGCAAAGGTAGCAGTAATTTATCCCATTCACTGTACTCGATGTTCCACGCGTCATCTAGAACAAGTAGAAGTTTTTTCCCTTTCACTGCCTCCATTAGAGATTCATCTGGTTCTTTGGTGCGGCAAGTACTTGCGTTGATCTTATCAAGAATATCCTTAATAATCCTGGCAACATCAAATTGTTGGGAAGCCCAGACCCAGGCTTTGAGTTGAAAGCACTGCTCTACCCTTTCGTCGTTGTAGATAAGCTGAGCAAGAGTTGTTTTACCAATCCCGCCCATGCCCACAATAGGAACCACAACTAAATTTGAGCCATCTGTCTTGTGTTGTGTCAACAAGTGCTCCATTATGGCTTCCTTATCAGCGTCCCTTCCGTAGACATCAGGTTCATTAACCAGTGGAGTTGTTTTCTCTGACAATGGTCTCCATCCACCAGTACCTTCTATGTGGCGCAGATCACCCTTGTGTTTAAGTAAACGTTCAAGCTTCTCAAGGATCTTTTGTAACTCTACTTCCATCTCTTTCATCCTTCTATTTGCTGGATTTAGAAATGGAACCAGATCCCTTACCTGCAATGGTGGACTAAATATGTGAGATAGAATTCAGGAAAACATTATAATCTTATAATATCAAAACATAAACATTAAGATTTTTACATCTAGTGAATTAATAAGTTAATGCCATTAAATTGCTGATGCTAACTTAATGTAATTAAGCAGTGAAAGTCAAGTTTTAAAAAGATATTGATTCAATGCCATTAGTGATTTTCATAGCCCTTACTATATAATATTATTTTTATATATATAATGAAATTAATTTTTTTTTCTAAAATAAAAATGGAAAAATAATTTTATTTTCAAAAATAATTGTTTAGCAATTAAAAAGTAAAGTATTTATTTTTCATATTTAAAATAAAGATATGAGCCTTTCATGTATAAAACATCATTTCAATTTCTAATTCTGCTAACAAAAAATCAATGCATAATTCTTGGTGATTATTATAAATAATTACTAAGAAATTTAATATTTATAATAATGGGTTTTGAATCTCGTAAGTCCTAACTATTCATCACTAAAAATATTGAAAGACAATTCAATTTTATATCCCTTATATTTTCATAAAAAGGTAAGAGTCATTCATGTTCTCATAAAAATATATATAATTTAATTGACAAAATTTATATAAATAATTCAGATTTTAAAAATATAGCATTTTGGATTTTAAAAATAGAGGATCAATACAAATATTTTATGAGGAAGCAAGGTTTATAGGTGCAAGAACTTATGCTCACCCAATTGCTGTCAGGTCGAGGGGCATCCATGTCCTTGGATCGTAGATATTCATAATCAATCTCCTCCGATATGTCCTCAGCTTCATAGACAGCATGTTTAACATCATTGAGCCAGTTCTTCACAGCACGCTTTGTAATCTGCTTCTCCTCCGCATCGTCAAGTAGTCCGTTGACAGTATTCAGTGTTTCATTCAGCTTTTCCAGAAGACCATCGTCGAGTTTGTGGCTTTTGAAGAAGCCCAGAACCTGACGAGAGGCCAACCTGTCGACCAGAACCTCAATGAGAGCAGAGAGCATTGATCCTCCGATCAACTCCAGAGCCATGGTGGATTTTTGCAGAAAGGGTGAGGGTGGGAATATGTGAGAGAGAGTGATAGTAGTAGAAAGCTAATAAGCCACTGAATTGCATGATGGGAAGACGTAGACTTTAAAGGAAAAGAAGAGACAAGAAAACTCGTGGAAGCCGGCTTCATAACAATATTATATTAATTATATCATATTGTATCAGCGCTCCACGACTAATAGCAACTCCAACCCATGTGCAAAAAATAAAAAAGCAATATTTTGACTTTTCTTTGCTTTCTTTTCATGCTCGGAGAAAAGTTAAACAAAATGCTATTTTAGTATTTCTCTTGCAAAAAAATCTATTCCTACGAAAAAATATCAAAACACAATAGTTGTTTTTTTTAATAGTTTTTTTTTTCTTTTGATTTTTTTTAAACCAATATTTTTTTTTTTTTTTTTTAATGAGATTATACTGATTTCATAATTTATATTATAGGTTTGTCGAGTTTATCCAAATTAATTCGAGTTATTTTTTTATTTTTTTAATTGAATTATTTTAATTTTAATTTTTAATATTAGATTAATTGAGAATCATCTAGGTTATTTTTAAACCCTTCAAATCAACCAGGTTAGATCGAGTTGTTAAAATAATTGTATATCAAATATATTAAAATATAAATAATTTTTCTAAATGGCTTTTTACCATTGGAGCATATGTAAGTAAAAAAAAAAATATATTTACACTGTTTGAAAAGTTATATTACTGATTTGATTTTTTTAAATATTATTTTTATCGGAGATGTTATAAGAACTGGTATTATTGGTGTGTTTTCTACTATTAATAAATTTGTTAATTAAAGTATAAAAAGATAATATTTGTAGAATATTATTAGTGAAAGGAAAGTTGAAAATCACATGGAGAGCCTTTGGTATATATATTTGAAAGCAAGCATAAGTTGTGGAATATTTGACAAGTGAGCAAGAGTTGCAATAAATCTCGTAAGTTGTGGATTCATTTGGTTCCATGAGGAGTGATATCACAAGCAGCTTTGAAAAAGTTGTTTTCGAGCGTGTTTGTTATTGTAATATCGTAAGTTTTATTTTGTTAAGAAGTCTTTTTTCCTCAATTTAAATTAAAATTAAAATTCTTTAGAATTAAATTACTAAAAAAATATTCAGGATATTAATTTTTTCATATAATGTTTGGTTTTTACTCTATTTTTATTAAGATTGTAGCATTTATTTATAACATAAACAAGCTCTTCTTTTATGTAGTTTTCATGTTTTTATTTTATTTTATCATTTATCTCTCATGCACATGTTTTTTTATTATATAATTAAATAAATAATAAATCATAATATTTTGACATTTTTCTTCACTGAAATATTTATTGAAAAAACTTCCCTTCGATTAAAAATCTTTAATTTAAAATCTATGCCAGCTAAGAATACACATGATAAATGATATATGGGTTAAAATATGTTATTGACGACCATGTTCCGTTTAGCATTGAAAACAATATTTTAATCCATCCTGCAGCTAAGCGCGCGGCCGCAACACTAATTTCAACTATTAAAAGTTATTTTTATATATATTTTAAAAGTATTTTTAAAATAAATTAATTTTTTTTTTTTTAGCTTTAATTTAAAGTTAATTTTGTACAGGCAGCACGGATCATGGGAGACAGCTGGGAACCTTGACTCAAAAACCCAGATTATTTTTTGCCGGCCAAGAAAAGCAACCTTGATAAAAAAAAAACAAAAAATCTTCAATTTAGCACATTGAGTTCTTCAATTTCAGCATCCATTGAGTTCTTCAAGAGTTTAGCACGTGAACGCACATTGTTTTCTGAAGACCAAAAAACTAATACAGGATTAGCTTCTCGTGAAATAGTAACACTGACACCAAAAACTATGCATGCCTGTAATTGATTTTGTTGCCCTTTCACGTTTTCTTTTATTGTTTTATTTTTGAGATATTTTAAAATATAATTATTTTTAAATAAAATAATTACAATTATATTTTAAAAATTATTTGATTATACCATACTTTTCAAATATGATTAGCAATTACTGAGTGACTATATATGAACATAAGATGTAATTTTTTTTAAAAAATATATGTTTATGAATATTCAACAAGAATTAAATACTTATTTTTTATTTAATTTTCTTATATTTTTTTTCAAATTAATTATTTTTTATTTTTCATAAAGTCACATAAAAATTATCAAGACTTGAATTTTTATTTTTCAAGTATAATTTTCTTTTCATATCATGATTATTTTTTATTTAAAAAACCATGCTTCTAATAAAAGATTTATTTTTCTAAAAACAAAAGAGAGGAAGTATATGAATAAGAAAATGGATGTTTGGTTATGAATTTAAATCATTGGGATTCTTATATAAATATCTTTTTAAATCACCTTAAGGTTTTTTTTAAAAAAAAAAACCATGTAGTTAATAAAAAATATTTTTTTTTTCAAAATAAAAAAAATGGAGTTTTGAATAAATAAGTAGGTTTATTCTCCACAATTTAAATTATTAGAATTCCTACAAATATTTAGCTTAATTACAACAAAATTAAATATTATAAATCAGTTTTAAAAATTGCCCTGCGACACCGGAGATACCATATTGGCTATTTTCTTGGCTAAGTGACATGGCATTTTCATCAAGGAAAACTTTCAAAATCATGGTTGAGTAGATCTTTCAATTAATGTGATATTACCATTATGAAATTTATAAACATTATCACCTATCGATTCATTATTATTTGTTTATATAATTATTAGGACGCCTTTCGACAATATGCTTACATACATTGTATTTGAAAGTGATTTTCAAAGTATGTTTTGTAGGGAAAAGCTTCGAATTAATGTCCTTTTTTTAAAAAAAATTAAACTGATATATTTTGATGGTTTTTACATATTAACAAAGCATTTCTCCAACCCCAACGTAATTTTGCTAAAGCACTTCTCCAACCCAAACGTGATTTTGCAAAAGCATATGAACTACATTAACAAACACATAGCATCTCTAATATTAATCTTAGGCACCTTTAGTACGTATGAAATTGAGAAATAGGGATGAATTATTATAGAAGCAATGATTACAAGTGTTGATTTTAGGGTGTGAAAGTTGGTTTTTAAACATGTTTTGTGTAATTATAAATTAAATGGTTAAATGTTTTTAGAAAGAGATAAAAACATTATTTAATGATCGGTGATAGATAAATTTTCTGTAACTATGTGCATGCAAATAGTTTTTTGAAATTATAACAACATCACCTTGAAAATTCACAAAATGGATCGAGGCTTATGAACTGTTCAAAAACTAGACTCAAATTATCTATACAATATAAGAATCTGAAGCTTGTAGAAAGAAGTAGGAAAAAATAGCTAGAAAAGTAGGAGAAGGAAGGAAGGCAAAAGAAGTGGACAAGATCTATGTAATAGCTCTGGATTTGTTGCTTGGACCGGGGATCAAATATAGCATTTTGGATAATCCTGGTGTCTGCTTCTACCATTTCTTTTCACTTCTTAAGGTTAAAAGGCTGAACGTGCAACCCTTTTTTTTTTTTTTAGGGCAGGAAATATGTTTTATTTTGCCTAACAAAAACATATGCACCTCCTTTTGTTTCCAACCAAGACAAAAAAAAAAAAAAAGGGGATATAGATTTGAAACACTGTTTACGTTTTTATATGATCATAAATAATGAAGAGTAGCTCAAATCATTAAAAGATTGGGTTTTAGCTTATGTTTTAATTTAATTTATTTGAACTTTCAATTAAAATTTATTAATTAAACATTATTTGTTGGGTTTGATTTAATTATTGTTGATTATATTATTTAATGGATTATAAACTTAATTGCTTGTTTTATTTAGGATTTTAGTATTTATCAATGTTTTTTTCTTTTTCAGTAGCTTCTTTTTCTTTTCTCTCTTCTTTAACTTTAAATCTTTTTTGTCCCGAATTTGATATTAGAGCATTGTTCTTGGGTGGGATTAGAGTTGTTTTCTTCACTTGTAGTCATGATTTAGAAGAGGGAGAGGAGGCATAGAACTTGTGAGAACCAACAAGGTAGGCACATTAGAGAAGAAGAAGCTACTAAGAGATGATGGAGGTGGTGATGCTGCAGTTCTTATCTCTTTTTTTCTTGAACAAACCGATGGAGAACACATGAGGTGAAGGTGTGTAGTTTCTTCTTTCAGTAAGGGTTTTTCTTAATCGATTTTTGTCCTTTCGTTGCTCTCTTTATGGTTTCCATATCTGATTATTTTTTGCTTATGCATTTGCCATTGAAACCAATCTCTCTCTCTCTCTCTCTCTCTCTCTCTCTCTCTTTTTCACTTTGTTTTTCTGTTTTGTTAACGAGAAGACCTTTAATAATGAATAAAGAATGTTTTTGGTACAATTGATTTGGTTGTGGCATGATATTGCAAATGTATATGCAGTTCCTTCTGCCTTTCAGGCAAGTCTGGACCTAATGACTGCAAGTGTCTAGTTTTTTTATTTTCCGGTTTTGTTTGGAACCAATGGTTGATATGTGCGGATAACACTTATATTACATATAGTTTTTATTTTTTTTTTATTGATTTTTTTTATTTTTATTTTATAAAAATAGTATTTATTGCTATTTGTCTCTAATCATTTTATTTTATTTTATTTTTATATTAAATTTAACACCATTTCTTTTGATATTTTTAAATCCTTCAACTAATTAGATATTATTTCAATTTTATTCCTCATTATTTGACTTCTATTTTTTAATAATGAATTTAATCTTTATTTTTTTTACTTATGTTTATTCTGTTTTTAATCTTTTTTTTTTTTTAAGATTTCATCACTTAGCCCCCCCCCCCCTTTTTTTAAAGGTTTGCACATATTGATTTTGGTTTCTTCATGAGAAAAATTATATTTTTTAAAATACTTATTCTTCAATATTTAATTTTTATAAAATTAGTTTTTGTGTTTTGTTTTTGCTTTTTTTTCCGATCAAATTATCTAAAAATTATCTAAATCACATGTCCATGGACACATGGTTAACTTAGAAAAATTTTAATTTTTGTTTTCTAGTTGAGATAAAATTGTCATTTTATCCTGGTTGAGAGGTTGTTACAATATCAATTCATATTCAGATTCAATTCAATTATAAATAAATTATATTCCATTAAATATCAAAAAATATAACTTTAACAATACATTTATTTTAATTTTAATTAAAAATCTTCTCCACGCATCCAAAATCCTTCCCCAAGCTGCGGACATTTTTCAATAGCAATAATCGATAAAGAAGGAAGGTGACGAGGCAAGACACTTGTTAACTCGGGACAACCTACTATGAAGAGATGTGTAAGATGAGGGAAAGCACCATCTACATCCGTTTTCCATTCCTGCCATTTTTTCATCCCCTCGAACCGTAATAGTTTGAGGGATTTAAATGGATTCTCCATCGAAGAGTCACTTCCATAGAACTCAGAACTAACTGCCACGACATCATCAAATCCTTCAATATGGAGCTCTTTTAGAGAAGGCAGCTGCCCCACTGGTGGCAAGAGGATGCAGTTCTTACATCCAGAAAGTGTCAACTTTACCATATTTGAGAAAGAAGACTTTCCAAGCCAGCCTGGAAATGTTGTACTCCCGTAACCAGTAATGACAAGCTGTTTCACATTTTCAGAAGGCTCCAATTTCTCAAGTACTTTTCTCTCGTGTGGTGTGTCATACGTATTGCCATCCCACATCAACCCCAACTCCTCAATCTTCTTCTTACCCTTCAAATCGGCATCCAAAGCATCTTGAGCATTTGCAACATCTCTGACATTCCGAATAGAAAGTTTTTTCCTTATATGTGAGAGCTTCCCCAACTCTTTCATGCTAGACCCGCTATATTTTCCCACGATGTAAGATTCCAAAAATCGAAGCTTCGTGAGCTTCCCCATTTTTGGTGGCATCTCTTTCAAATTTGTCCCTTCAATATCAAGATGTTGTAAGTCGACCAAGTTGGAAAGGTTGGATGGCAACTCCATGAGATGTCGGCACATCTTTAACAATAAGCTTTGCAAATAGTTAAAGAATCAAGAGTTGATTGCTGGAAAAGTGACCTGGAGACAAGATCATCAAAGTATTTTTCACCTATATCTTCCATCCCCTCAACGCCTCTGGGCTGGACTAAAAACCCTTGTGCCATCCATTCAGTGATTAATCCATCCTTCTTGAATACATAACCCTTGGGAAATATTGCACAATAAGCAAAACAACGTTTCAGGTGTGAAGGAAGATAATAATAGCTCAATGTTAGAGCTAGAGGGATGTTTTCATTCGATGAACCCCACAAACTGCTATTGGATATCTTCTCCCATTGCTTGACATCTCCTACGGAGTGCAAAAGACCCCCAAGAGTTTTCGCTGCCAGCGGCAAACCTTTGCACTTTTTCACTATTTCTCTGCCAAATGCTTCCAAGGATGAGACTGCTCCAGAATTTACACCACTAAATGCATCCCTTGCAAACTACTCCCAGCAATATTCATCGCTTATTACATTCAAGCGGTGACAGGGGATGACAGTTTGCGTGACTCTTGCTACATCTTCATCCCGTGTTGTCACGACAATCTTACTTCCGTGCTCCACATACTGCAAAGGTAGCAGTAATTTTTTCCATTCAATGTACTCGATGTTCCACGCATCATCTAGAACAAGTAGAAGTTTCTTCTCTTTCACTGCCTCCATTAGAGATTCATCTGGTTCTTTGGTGCGGCAAGTACTTGCGTTGATCTTATCAAGAATATCCTTAATAATCCTGGCAACATCAAATTGTTGAGAAGCCCAGACCCAGGCTTTGAGCTCGAAGCACTCATCTACCCTTTCGTCGTTGTAGATAAGCTGAGCAAGAGTGGTTTTACCAATCCCGCCCATACCCGCAATAGAGACCGCACATAAATTTGAGCCATCCGTGTTGTGTTGTGTCAACAAGTGCTCCATTATGGCTTCCTTATCAGCGTCCCTTCCATATACAAGAGATTCATTAACCAGTGGAGTTGTTTTCTCTGACAATGGTCTCCATCCACCAGTACATTCTATGTGGCGCAGATCACCCTTGTGTTTAAGTAAACGTTCAAGCTTCTCAAGGATCATCTGTAACTCTGCTCCCATTTCTTTCATCCTTCTATTAGCTGGATTTAGAAATGGAACCCGATCCCTTACCTGCAATGGTGGACTAAATATGTGAGATAGAATTCAGGAAAACATTATAATTTTTTAATATCAAAACATAAACATTAAGATTTTTACATATAGAGAATTAATAAGTTTTTCAAGAATTTACAATTGTTAATGCTAACTTAACATTAGTGATTTTCATAGCCCTTATTATATTATATTAAAAGTAAAGTATTTATTTTTAACAAAGATATGAAGCTTTCATATATAAAATATCATTTCAGAGTCTAATTGTGCTAACAAAAAATAAGTGCGTAATTCTTGGTGATTATTGTATACATAAATACTAAGAAATTTAATATTTATAATAATAGGTTTTGAATCTAGTACGTCCTAATTATTCATTATTAAAAATATTGAAAGACAATTCAATTTTATATCCCTTATTTTTTCAGAACAATTAAAATTTATTTATGCTCTTATAAAAAATATATAATTTAATTAAAATTGACATAATTTATATAAATAATTCAGATTTTAAAAATCCAAAGCCCATGTCTAGAAAAGTAATTAATAAATGAGAATTTGCAAGCATAATTTCGCCAGAGACACCAAAAGCCAATGATATTAGTTGCATGCATAACAATGAATACTCTTTAATTAAAACTCACAGAAAGACAACAACCATGCCTAAAATTATTTTTTCCTCGTTTACAGACTAGAGAGCATACATGAAAGTTAAAAAAAAAAAAAAAACAAACAAACATTTTATGAGGAAGCAAGGTCTATAGGTGCAAGAACTTATGCTTACCCAATTGCTGTCAGGTCGATCAATGTCCTTGGATAGTAGATATTCATAATCAATCTCCTCCAATATGTCCTCAGCTTCATAGACAGCGTGTTTAACATCATTAAGCCAGTTCTTCACAGCAAGCTTTGTAATCTGCTTCTCCTCCGCATCGTCGAGTAGTCCGTTGACAGTATTCAGTGTTTCATTCAGCTTTTCCAGAAGACCACCGTCGAGTTTGTGGCTTTTGAAGAAGCCCAGAACCTCGCGAGAGGCCAACCTGTTGACCAGAACCTGAATGACAGGAGAGAGAATTGATCCGCCGATCAACTCCAGAGCCATGGTGGATTTTTGCAGAAAGGGTGAGGGTGGGAATATGTGAGAGAAAAAGAGTAGTGGAAAGCAGGAGCCATGGTGGATTTTTGCGAAAGGGTGAGAGAGTGATTATGTGACAGAGAATGATAAGCCACTGAATTGCATGATGGGAATACGTAGGCTTCGAAGGAAAGCAAGAGACAAGAAAACTCGAGGAAGCGTATGCGTTTTCTCTCAATGTATAAAAATGATGGGCCACCATGTGCCCAAGATTGGAACTTGGTTATGAAAAAGCTTTTTTTTTCTGCTTTTTACATGTTGAATCACAGGTTAAACCTTCTTGATTAAAAAAAAAAAAAAAAACATTCAAAACTTATCTTTGCATCCTTTCTCTTTCTCCATTCATTCATTACAATTCGTACATTTCTTATTTAATTCACCCTAATTGCAACAATTCAAACAATATAATTACTGTTACTACTGCAGAACCCACGAAAATAACCATTGTAACATCTCTTTTTCTTTTCTTTTTTTCATTTATTTATCTTTGATTTCTCTATAAATATATAAAAAAAGAAGAACAAGAATAACCACCATTACAATAGAGTTGGATCATACTCCCAACAGGATCCAATAGCAATGATCGAGTCTGTTTCATTAAAAATTTAAGTCTGTAATTGGCCCAGAGTAAACTGGTCGACCTTTTGAGTCAACCTGGAACTCGGGTGACCAGCAAAAACTCGGTAGAGACAATTTTTTTAAAATGTGTTTTTTTCTCCTACCCAAAAACCCTTCTTTTTTTCATATTTTTTATTTGATTACTAACTCATTTCAAAGTTCACTATATAAATACTAGAAGAATGTTTTATTTTTTCAATGTGGGATTTGAAGCCCTTTAGTATATACACTCTATGTTCTTCAGAAAAAAAAGTTATATTTTTTCAAATATGAGATAAAAAAACATTTTTATTTTAAATACTTCAACTTAGAAGAATAAGATAATATCTTTCTGATATGAGATAAAAAAACCTTTTGAAATAATCTTTTAAACTTAATTGTTTAAACATGTATAACCTATATCCACGTGGATTGTTTCTTGAAATTTTCATATAAAATAATAAAAAATCAAGTATGGTGACTCGGGGCCTTGGCCAGGTCTATTTCATTCAATATTTGGACCTGTAAGTGGCCTAGAGTAAACTGGTTGACACGCCGGGTAAACCCGGAACTCGGGTGACCCAATAAAAACCCGATAGAGATTTTTTTTTTTTGTTAAATGTTTTTTTCTCCTACCTAAAGACCCTTTTTATCATATATTTCAATTGCTTGCTAACTCATTTCAAAGTTCACTATATAAATATTAGAAGAATATTTTATTTCTGCAATGTGAAATTTAAAGTCTTTTAATGTGTGTGTGTGTGTGTATTCTATGTTCACAAGAAAAAAGTTAATATTTATTCAATGTGGGATAGAAAATTTTTTTTATTTAAATACTTCAACTTAGAAGAATACGATAATATCTTTTCAATATGGAATAAAAAACCTTTTGAAATAATCTTTTAAACTTAATTGTTTACAACATGTATAGCCTATATCCATATAGATTATTTCTTATTTTTTCATATAAAATATCAACACCTCAAATATGTCTTTTAAATTTTTCTTGGTTGACCCGAGTCAACCCGTGTAAACTAGGACTTAGCCCATTAGTGGGGTTAACCCCTAGGCTGGGTTTGATAGCTATGGGTGCCATGAAAATATAGCTATAAAGAATGCAATTGAAAAGAAATAAAGTAATGTGACCGGTTAAAAAAACAAAAAAAAATAGATAAAATCTTCTCTCTTTTATTTTGTTTAGAGCCACTTTTAAAAAATATTATTTTTTTTTTGTTATGTGTTTAAAGATAAATTTATGGACACTACGATCAATATTTTTTGTTCTTGAAATACAACTCACCAAAATACTTCTCTTTTTATCTAACGACTTTATCTTTATACTCGTAACATCAAGGAATTAAAATGTGAGGAGAATGAAGTTTTAGAATTAAATATAAATAGCTAAAACTACGAGGATAAAGAAAAAACTTTTAGAAACCCAAATGAACTTTTATGAGAATTTCAAGAACCAAAACTCAATATTCAGATAGTGAAACGAGTGGAAAATGAAGTTTACGGTTAAAATGTAAACACATAAAAACTACTAGGTTAAAAATTATTTTTTTTCAAAAAAAACTTCATTTGGTATTACTCTTAGAAGGTATTTGGTATAAGGCTTAAAAATATGGTTGAAATTATCACATAAATAATAATTATTATTATAAGAGCAAATTTAAAAAGTGTAAATGTTGGTTTTTAAAAATGACTAATGTATTTACAAATTAAACAATTAAATACTTGTGAAAAAAAGAGAGAATAATTTAATAATCAACTTCAACTTTACCATTAATTAATTAAGATCTAAAAAATCCAAAAATTATAATTTTTTAATATAAAGTTAAAAAATTTACATATATTATAAAAATATATTTCATAAATTTCTTTTTTTATATATAATTCACAATCGCTCATTGCAGGACTTCATATGTTGAACACATTGTAGGATCTTCTCATTATCAACACTTTCAAATATATCTTTTTCGATATAAGTAACCAAACAATCATTCAACAAATCATCCCCAATTCGATTGTGTAATCGACTTTTAACCAATTTCAACACTGAAAATATTCTCTCTACTGATACAGTAGCCACTGGTAAAATTAATGCTAATTTTATCATGCAATATATGTTAATTATTAAATTTATTACCTATATACTAAAACGCGTTGGATTTTCACTGTGTATTTGTTACTATGCAATTTTTTTTTCCAGTTTGGTCATGGCAGCCGGGCCCAAGACGCTGAGGTCTGGCATAATTACTAGATCCAATCACCAAACCCTAAGTCTGGCAGCCATGTAAGACCCAAACATGACCACCACACCCAAGTCTTTAAGGTCCGACTCGGCCGTAAAACCCAAGTGTATTGGGTCTAGCTTGACCTACCAAACCAAAGAGATATGAGTTTGGCATGGCTGTCAAACTCAACTGTCTTGGGTGTGGCATGACCGCTAGACCCAAAAGACTTGGGTCTGGCTTGCTCGCCAAACCTAAAGGTCTTGGGTGAGGCTCGATCACCATATACAAGGCTATTGGGTCTGACATGGTCGTCAGATCCAAGGATATACCCAATATCTTAGGTCTAACATGGTTGTTATCATAGTTATCAGACTCAACCCCGCTTGACGGGTCAACCTAGGACCCGAGTAACTCAGGGCTTTGGTTGGTTCTGTTTCATTCAAAATACAACTCTCCAAAATCAACATTTTTTATTCTTGAAATACAACTCACCAAAATACTTCTCTTTCCTCTTTCTTTTTCTAGCGACTTTCTCTTTATAATCGCAACATAAGGAATTGAAATGTGAAGAAAATAAAATTTTAAAATTAAATATAAATACCTGAAATTATAAGGATCAAAAATAAAAATAAAAACTTTAGGAACTAAAATGAACTTTTATGAGAATTGCAAGGACCAAAACTCAATAGTCAAAGAGTTAAACGGGTGAGAAATGAAGTTAACGGTTAAAATATAAAAGATATGAAACTATGAGGTTCAAAAATATTTAAAAATTTTTCATTTTGGTATTACTCTTAGAAGGTATTTGGTACAAGGCTAAAAAAACATTGGTGAAATTATCACATAAATAAATAATTATTATAATAGCAAATTTAAAAAGTGTAATTGTTGGCTTATAAAAAAGACTGATATTTTTACAAATTGAACGGTTAAATACTTGTGAAAAAAAAATAAAAAAGAAGAATAATTTAATGTTTAACTTCAACTTTTCCATTGATTGAGCTTGTCTTTTGAAAAAGCCTAGAACCTCAGGAGAGGACAGCCTGTCAACCAAAACCTCAATGACAGCACAGATAATTGTCCTCTACTCAACTCCAGAGCCTCGGTGGATTTTCGCGGAAGGACGACAGTATCAAAAGGATGGGAGATAAAAAAAAAAAAAAAGAAAAAAAAAAAGAAAAGAGAAGAAAGCAGAAGCCATGGTAGATCTTCGCGGAAGGTGTGAGAGAGAAGGCCGTAGAAAGCAGAATCCAATGAATTGCATAAAGAGAACAAACATACATAATGCCAAGCCGGCCGTGCTGGCATCCCTGACTGTTTGCCGGGGATCATTTTGTAATGATATTCTCGTCGGACGTAATCTTTCTTCTCTACTGTATTAATGATGCATCATTTAGTACAAATCTTTACATCTTCTCTGTGACATCCCACCAGCTCTTGAAAAGAATGGTGCAGTGCAGAACCCCACCACTCTATGAATTGTTAGGAGATGAGGTCAAGATTTCTGAGTCATGAAGTTGTCGATTCTTGCGAAAGGGTGAGAGAGAGAATGATAGCAGTAGAAATCTAATAAGCCATGATGGGAACACGTGGACTTTAAAGGAAAGGAAGAGACAAGAAAACGCGTGGAAGCGGTATGTATAAATAAATTTGATAATCGAATAATAAAAAAAGATAATTTCTGTGTTTAATACAATAAATTTAAAAATATATAAACAGTTAAACTGTAAAAATTATTATGAATTAATTATCTTCTTGGGGACATCCATAAAATATTAATAATAAGTTTTTAATCTATGCTATGCCATTCAGATACTGATGATAATATCAATGAAGATAACAAAACCTAGTGGACAACCAATCAAATTGATAAACACCTTTTTTTTAGTGACGTAATATATCTTTATCTAAGTTAATTTTATTTAAAATATATGTTAAATTTTAAATATAATCTTCTAGTTTTGCATGTAACAGACACATGATAAATTTGAGTGAGTTCATATGAGAAGAATGATAAATTATAAATTTAATATATATTAAAGAATAAAATTAACTTAATTAGATATATAGAAATAGATCAAAGAAATATTTTATAATATAAGAACATATCAAGTCGTTAAACTTTATTTATCTAGCTAAAATGTTGTTGCTTTTAGCTGCTGTTGTCTCTTTCAGAATTTCATAGTGAGGATTTTATTATATGTGAAACAAAAAAGCAACAATAATGTATAGAAAATGATAATAAAATTATAAAATAATTTTATAATTTTAGCAACGATTTATAAAATAACAATTCTAATTTGAAGAAAAAAAATAATTTATCTATAGCTATTTATCATTCTCCATTATTGCTTTTATTTTCCAATCTAAGCATTTACTCCAGTATTGTTACGGATCGTAGTTAAAATCATGTTTTATTAATAATAAAAATATTTTTTAAAAAATAAAAAATATATATTTTTAATATATATATTTTTTAAATAATTACTATGATATTTTTAAATAGGCCTTCACAGCAAAGCAAATGGTGATAGCAATCATATTGCTTACACATTCGAATTAATCATCGTGAGCACTTGACATTGATGCATTACCTACCGTCCTTTGATTTTTCTTTTCCACACAAAATAGTTCCTTTCGTGGAAATCTTAATTGTTAACTTTTTCAAACCGTGATAATGGTTATTTTTTTATTTTTTAAAAATAATTTTTTATATTATCACATTAAAATAATTTAATAATAATAAAACAATATTAATTTCATGCAAATATTTTTTAAAAAAATCATAAAACACAATTTTCAATATAAAAACAAATTCATGTATTGCCAACGTGGAAACCCAAAGAATATATACAACCTCGGTGAAATTAACAGGTGAATACGACCGTGCCCTTTTTTATTTTTCCATGCCAAACGCTCCAGAGAGCTAGCGTTCTCTTCTTTGGTTTCTTGACCGTGCATGTCCCTTACATAAGGTAATTTTTATTTTTGTGATGTAAAAGTACTTTTGAAAAAAAAATATTATTTTTCATTTTTATTTCAAATTAATTTTCAAAATGAATCTTTAATTTTGGCATTCACTGGGTTCTTCAAGAATTTAGCACATGACATGTTAAGTTTTCAGTAATTAAAAAAAAAGGGCTAAATGTTTTCACCTCGGGCCACACTGAAATGATAAGCAGGATTGCCGTCACCGTCACGGGCAAGAAGGATCCGACATGTACAATATTAAATTCATGGAAGCCGGTTTAAAACTTCCTAACAATATTAAATTATTTATATTATATTTAGGGCTGGGTCACAAAATAAAATTTAAAACAAAATACTAAAAAAAAAAAAACAAAAACTTAAAACGCCAAGATTTCAGTTATTTTATTATTTGAGTTGAAACTATAAACATTGTTAAAAAAAATATTGAAAAAATTATTTCCTTATAAGACCGGAGTCCTTGCCAGCCTCCTATCTCCGCCACCGATTATATCCACACTTGGTGCTCAATGTATTAGTCTTTTATATCGGCATGATTAAGGCATCATGATCAAGTGGATTAAGTTTGGATTAACTGTCTTCAAACGGGCATAAATAAGATAAGAATAATAAGTTTTCATCTGTGCCATTAAGATGAAGGATGGACCCGAGTTTTAAAGTATAAAATAATATAAATATATAACTAAATTAATTAAGATTTAAAAAATCTAAAAATTATAAGTTTCTAATATAAAGCTTAAAAATTTATTTATGTATTATAAAAAGATGATTCATGAAATTCTATTTTTTTATAATTTATAATTTATAATTGTTCTTTGCAAGATTTTACATATTAAAAACGTTATAGGATTTTCTCATTATTAACACTTTTAAATATATATTTTTTTATATAACTAATCATAATCAAACAATCATTTAATCAATCATCTTTGATTTGATTGCATAACCAACTTTTAACCAATTTAATCCTTGAAAATATTTTTTTTATTAATAAAATGGTTTGTCTCCACCAATTTTTGAGCAACATCATTGATTCCTTTTAGCTTTGGAAATTCTTCACAGGATCTCATGTCAAGAATATAAGTTTCAAGTTGATTACAAGTGCTGCAAGCTCAACTATGAAGAAAATAGATGGATAGAATTAAGCAAGATGAATCAACCTTTGCTCATCATAAGCAATTATTTGCCACTCCAACACTACAACGGGAAAGACTCTCTTCCTTGGCCAACAAGCTATATTGGCTACAGTTTTGCCTCGGGTATACCATTTATTAGGTTTTTTTTTTTTACAAAAAAAGTACTTTGATGCTTTCAAATTGTTTCATCATCAACTAATAAGAATATACATATTCATATTAATGTTTTTTCTTTCACAAATAAAATAAATAAATTATCATCATCTAAATATTTTCATCCTTTATTATTTGAATTTGAATTTGAATTTGTTGTTCCAAAACTTTAACCAAAGTCAACACATTTATGATATCTTGATATTTTCTTCACAATGCTTGAGTTGATTCATTTATGATTCCTTGTATATTTTTCATCAAATGCAAATTAAAAACAAATTTATAGGATTGTACTATGTGTTCAATACTCATTCCCTCACTTATTTTGTCTTAAATCTTAGTTCAAAGGTTTTAATGAGTAAGTTCTCAATTTGTTTTTCTATTATGGTTGTTTTAGCACTAGCCGGTAGTTTAGAGGAGAAGAAGAAGCTAACGTTTAGTTTTCTAGTCTATTTATGAAAATATTTTTGACATCAGCACATCAAAATGAATAGAAAACACTAAAAATATATTAATTTGAATTTAATAAAAAAAAATCAATTTTTTTCAAAAATACTTTTAAAATACAGAAACAAATAAGTCTAAATATGCTTCTTAACTATTGAAGCCAAATTGATAATCCATGATTAAGGTTTTAGGTCAAGAGCCTTACTTTAATTCGTCAAAGAAGTGTTGTTCCAAACAATGTTATTAAATTTAATTAGACCTAACAAATCAACTCAATGATTCTTCATTTTAAATTAAATTATATGAAATCAAAACCATGTTATTTTAATTGTTTTTAAAATAAATAAAATATTATTTTAAATTAATTTGAGTTAACACACTTCACTGTAAATGTTATACGTGTTTCTTTCAACTTTCCCAGAAGACCATCACTGAGAAGTCCGTTGAGAGTATTCAGTGTTTCTTTCAACTTTCCGAGAAGAGCATCATTGAGCTTGTGGCTTTTGAAGAAGCCCAGAATCTCAGGAGTGGTCAGCTTCTCGCTCAGAACCTCAATGACAGCGGAGAGAATTGATCCTCCAATGAACTCCACAGCCATGATGGGATCTTCCCAGAGAATTGGAAGGAAGCAGAAGCAGAGAATTGTAGAGAAGAACATAATAAGATGTTCAACGAATGGAAAAGGAAAGAAAAAAAGTTAGCTTAAAAAGCATTAATTATAATTTATTCGATTGACAATAAAACTTTTCTTTTTGGATTAAATAAAACTAATTAATTAATCCTTAAAATTTTAAAATATAAATATAAATATAATTTTTTTTTTACATTATTATTTTTTAATATTTTTTTAATTTTAGTTTTTAACCAAAACATCTAAACTTGACAATTATGCCAGATCTATGTATATTTAAAAAAAAAAATAGAAATTCACTTATAATTATTTTGAAACAATATTTATTTTGTATTTTTATGGATAAGAAAACGGATGTTTGGTTATGAATTTAAATAATTGGATTCTTATATAAATATCTTTTTAAATCACCTTAAGGTTTTTTTGTTTTTAAAAAAACAAACCATGTTGTTAATATAAAATATATTTTTGTCAAAATAAAAAAATGGAGTTTTGAATAAAGAAATGAGTTTATTCTCCACAATTTAAATTATTAGAATTCCTACAAATATTTAGCTTAATTACAACAAAATTAAATATAAATAAGTTTTAAAAATTGCCCTGCAACACCGGAGATACCATACTGGCTATTTTCTTGGCTAAGTGACATGGCTTTTTCATCAAGGAAAACTTTTAAAATCATGGTTGAGTAGATCTTTCAATTAATGTGATATTACCATTATGACATTTATAAACATTATCACCTATCGATTTATTATTATTTGTTTATGTAATTATTAGGACGCCTTTCGACAATATGCATGCTTTCGTACATTGTATTTGTAAGTGATTTTCAAAGTATGTTTTGTATAGAAAAACTTTGAATTAATGTCTTTTTTTTAATTAAATTGATATATTTTGATGGTTTTTACTTATTAACAAAAGCATTCCTCCAACCCAAACGTAATTTTGCAAAAGCACTTCTCCAACCCAAACGTGATTTTTGCAAAAGCATACGTACTACATTAACAAACACATAGCATCTCTAATATTAATCTTAGGCAGCATTAGTACGTATGAAATTGAGAAATAGGGATGAATTATTATAGAAGCAATGATTACAAGTGTTCATTTTAGGGTGTGAAAGTTGGTTTTTAAACATGTTTTTGTGTAATTATAAATTAAATGGTTAAATGTTTTTAGAAAGAGATAAAAACATTATTTAATGATCACCTTGAAAATTTTCTGTAACTATGTGCATGCAAATAGTTTTTTGAAATTCTCACAACATCACCTTGAAAATTCACAAAATGGATCGAGGCTTATGAACCGTTAAAAAACTAGAATCAAATTCTCTATACAATATAAGAATCTGAAGCTTGTAGAAAGTAGGAAAAAATAGCTAGAAAAGTAAAAGAAGGAAGGCAAAAGAATTGGACAAGATCTCTGTAATAGCTTTGGATCTGTTGCTTGGACCGGGGATCAAAATTTTTTTACACGTTTCCAATATCTGTCCCCAAGCTGCGGGCATTCTTTAATAGAAAGAATCAATAAAAGAAGGAAGGAGACGACGACGAGGAGGCATGGCATGTGTTAACTCAGGACAACCTCTTATGAAGAGCTTTGCAAGATGAGGAAAGCTACATCTGTTTTCCATTCCTGCCATTTTTTTCATCCCCTCGAACTTTAATATTTTGAGGGATTTTAAATGGATTCTCCATCGAAGAGTCACTTCCATAGAACTCAGGACCAACAGCCACAACTTCATCAAGTCCTTTAATTTGGAGCTCTTCTAGAGATGGCAGCTGCCCCAGTGGTGGCAAGAGGATGCAGTTCTTGCATCCATAAAGAAAACAACACTACCATATTTGAGAAGGAAGAGTTTCCGAGCCAGCCTGGGAACGTTGTACCCCCGTAACCAGTAATGAAAAGCTGTTTCACATTTTCAGAAGGCTCCAATCTCTCAAGTACTTCTCTCTCGTGCCGTGTGTCATCCGTATTGCCATCCCACTTCAAGCCCAACTCCTCAATCTTCTTCTTACCCTTCAAATCGGCATCCAAAGCATCTTGAGCATTTGCAACATCTCTGAGATTCCCAATAGAAAGCTTTTTCCTTAAATGAGAGAGCTTCCCCAACACTTTCATGCTAGACCCACTATCTTTTCCCACGATGTAGTATTCCAAATATCGAAGCTTTGTGAGTTTCTCCATTTTTGGTGGCATCTCTTCCAAATTTGTCCCTTCAATATCAAGATGTTGTAAGTTGACCAAGTTGGAGATGTTGGATGGCAACTCCATGAGATGTCGACACTTTCGTAACAATAAACTTTGCAAATAGTACAAGGTGCACACACTATCAGGTAACCTTTCTATGGCGGTACGAGAAAGGTCCAAGAACCGCAAATGTTTTAAGTTGCCAATGGAATTGAGCAACTGAGAAGAAATATGTTTTGAATTAAATAAAGATAGCGTTCGCAAGCTCTTAAGATTTGGCAAGATGTCATTCAGTGCCTCATTATCAACTTCCCTAAGAAACAAGGCGCGCAAATGTTGACCCTCCAACCCAGAGCCCGATTCATTAATATCAAGCTTAAAGCAAAATTCTCCTGACGCGTATTCAGCTAAATCACTTATGAGGTCATGCATGCTGAAAATAGAATCATTAGTTGATTGCTGGAAAAGTGACCTGGAGACAAGATCATCAAAGTATTTTTCACCTATATCTTCCATCTCCTCAACGCCTCTGGGCTGGACTAAAAAACCTTGTGCCATCCATTCAGTGATTAATTTATGCTTCTTGATTTTAGAACCCTTGGGAAATATTGCACAATAAGCAAAACAACGTTTGAGGTGTGAAGGGAGATAATAATAGCTCAATGTTAGAGCTGGAGGGATGTTTTCATTCGACGGACCCCACAAACTGCTATTGGATATCTTCTCCCATTGCGTGACATCTTCTACGGAGTGCAAAAGACCACCAAGAGTTTTTGCTGCCAGCGGTAAACCTTTGCACTTTCTCACTATTTCTCTGCCAAATGCTTCCAAGTGTGAGACTGCTCCAGAATTTACACCACTAAATGCATCCCTTGCAAACAACTTCCAGCAATCTTCATAGCGTATTCCTTTCAAGCAGTGAGGGGTGATGACAGTTTGCGTGACTTTTGCTACATCTTGATCCCGTGTTGTCACGACAATCTTACTTCCGTGCTCCACATACCGCAAAGGCAGCAGTAATTTATCCCATTCATTGTACTCAATGTTCCACGCATCATCTAGAACAAGAAGAAGTTTTTTCCCTTTCACTGCTTCCATTAGAGATTCATCTGGTTCTTTGGTGCGACAAGTAGTTGCGTCGATCTTATCAAGAATATCCTTAATAATCCTGGTGACGTCAAATTGTTGTGAAGCCCAGACCCAGGCTTTGAGCTCGAAGCACTCATCTACCCTTCTGTCTTTGTAGATAAGCTGAGCAAGAGTGGTTTTACCAACCCCTCCCATGCCCACAATAGGAACCACAACTAAATTTGAGTCATCTGTCTTGTGTTGTGTCAACAAGCACTCCATTATGGCTTCCTTATCAGAGTCCCTTCCATATACATCAGGTTCATTAACCAGTGGAGTTGTTTTCTCTGACAATGGTCTCCATCCACCAGTACCTTCTATGTGGCGCAGATCACCCTTTAGTTTAAGTAAACGTTCAAGCTTCTCAAGGATCTTTTGTAACTCTGCTCCCATCTCCTTCATCCTTCTATTAGCTGGATTTAGAAATGGAACCAGATTCCTTGCCTGCAATGGTGGACTAAATATATGAGATAGAATTCAGGAAAACATTATAATTTTTTAATATCAAAACATAAACATTAAGATTTTTACATCTAGAGAATTAATAAGTTTTCTTTCTACAGATCTTTTTCAAGAATTTACAATTGTTGATGCTAACTTAATGCACGCAGTAAAATTCAAGTTTTAAAAAGATAGTGATTAAATGTCATTAGTGATTTTCATAGCCCTTATTATATTATATTAAAATTAAAGTATTTATTTTTAATACTTAAAACAAAGATATGAAGCTTTCATATATAAATTGTAGCAAATTGTCAACATTTGCAATTGTCAACATTTTTCTTAACTACCATCAACCACCCCTCTCTTTTGCAACCACAATATTTATTGTAGTAGTTGGTTCTGTTGCTGCCAAGAGCTTTCACTTCTCCTATAAATGGAGACAAAGAGAGTGCAAGAGTGTGCTGTGAGTGTACGTGAAGTGCAACGTGTGTGAGAGTGAAAAATACAGATTTGAGAGAAACACTGAGCGTAAGAGTGAAACACTGGGTTTTGTGGGATTGTATTGGGGTTGAGTTGAGTTTTTGTATCATTCCTCCAATAATATATAATTTGTTACCTCCGTGGATATATTCGGTTTTGGGGAACCACATAAATCTGCTTGTTTGTATTTTATTTTTGTTTGCTTTCGGTCCAGTATGCACAACATAAAATATCATTTCTGAGTCTAATTATGCTAACAAAAAATCAGGGCATAATTCTTGGTGATTATTATATATATAAATACTAAGAAATTTAATATTTATAATAATGGGTTTTGAATCTCGTAAGTCCTAATTATTCATCATGAAAAATATTGAAAGACAATTCAATTTTATATCCCTTATTTTCTCAGAACAATTAAAAATTTATTTATGCTCTTATAAAAAAAAATATAATTTAATTAAAATTGACAAAATTTATATAAATAATTCAGATTTTAAAAATCCAAAGCCCATGTCTAGAAAACTAATTAATAAATGAGAATTTGCAAGCATAATTTCGCCAGAGACACCAGATTAAAGCCAATGATATTAGTTGCATGCATAACAATGAATACTCTTTAATTAAAACTCACAGAAAGACAACAACCATGCCTAAAATTATTTTTTCCTCGTTTACAGACTAGAGAGCATACATGAAAGTTAAAAAAAAAAAAAACAAACAAACAAAAAAACAAACAAACTTTTTATGAGGAAGCAAGGTCTATAGGTGCAAGAACTTATGCTTACCCAACTGCTGCCAGGTCGAGGGGTATCAATGTCCTTGGATCGTAGATATTCATAATCAATCTCCTCCGATATGTTTAACATCATTGAGCCAGTTCTTCACAGCACGATTTGTAATCTGCTTCTCCTCCGCATCGTCGAGTAGTCCGTTGACAGTATTCAGTGTTTCATTCAGCTTTTCCAGAAGACCACCATCGAGTTTGTGGCTTTTGAAGAAGCCCAGAACCTCACGAGAGGCCAACCTGTCGACCAGAACCTGAATGACAGGAGAGAGAATTGATCCGCCGATCAACTCCAGAGCCATGGTGGATTTTTGCAGAAACGGTGAGGGTGGGAATATGTGAGAGAAGGAGTAGTGGAAAGCAGGAGGCTTGGTGGATTTTGCAGAAAGGGTGAGAAAGTGATTATGTGAGAGAGAGTGATAATTAGGCCACTGAATTGCATGATGGGAATACGTAGACTTTATAGGAAAAGAAGAGACAAGAAAATTATATTAATTATATTATATTGTATCAGCGCTCCACGATTCAGGTACAGGTATTATTGTTGTGTTTTTATACTATCTTAACAAATTTCAACAAAAATAAATAAATAAATTTGTTAATCGAAGAATAAAAAGATAATATATGTGTTTAATACAATAAATTTTAAAAATATATAAACTGTAAAAAAAAAAACATGAATGTTAATTCAAGATTAAATTTAAATTAAAAGTTGATTTTTCTAATAAAAAAGCAAAACATAGATACATATAAATATTATAATAAAGGAAATAGAAAAGACAGCGAGACCATTTTTATAGTTAATTTTTATTTAATTATATGGCAATTAAAATAAATATTTGAAAGAGTTTGGATGATTTAAATTTTATAGAATTTTTTTTCAAATTCTTCATCTCTTATATTTTTTTCCTATTTTGAATAAACACATATTTTTTATTAATAAAACCTTTTTTTCAATTAACACTTAAAGATATTAAAACCAATATTCTCAAGAATTCTAATAATTTAAATCCATGAGGGGAAAAAACGTTTCTTTGGTCAAAACTCCCTTTTCCTTATTTATTTGTTTTTTATTTTGAAGAAAACATGTCTTTTTTTTTATTAGAAGCATTTTTTTAAATAAAAAATCATCATGATTTGAAAAGAAAGTTTCAGTAAAAAAAAAAAATTATGTCTTTATAATTTTTATGCGCTTGTAAGGAAAAATAAAAGAATAATTAATTCACATAAACAAAATAAAAATTCACAATAACAAAATATATATTTTATTCCTCTGTAAAGATTCATGTGCAATATTTAAAGGCCAAGTGAATGAAGCTCATGCGCACCCATGCTTTGAAAGGCTAGCCTCAAATGCTTGATTTGCTACATGATCAGCCTCTATTGAATCTAAGAGGTCAGGCTTGCGTGTTTTTATATATATATATATATACACACACATAAGCATACAACATGTTATTTGTCTCAGATTTTTTTGAAATAGAACAAATAACACTAAAATCAATAAAATCACATTGATTTATCATCCTTTTTAAAGGCAAATCTATTAACACTAAAATCAATATTTATGTTCTTGAAATATGACTCACCAAAATACTTTTTTGTTCTTTTTTCCTAGCATTTTTCTCTCTATACTCGCTACATCAAGGAATTAAAATGTGAAAAAAATAAATTTTTAAAATTAAATATAAATAGCTAAAACTACAAGGATATGAAAAAAAAAATAGAAACTACAGTTAACTTTAATGAGAATTTCCAAGAACAAAACTCAATAGTCAAAGAGTGAAACATGTGGGAAATGAAGTTTACAGCTAAAATATAAACACATAAAATTAGTTCAGAAATATGTTTTTAAAAACTTCATTTGGCATTACTATTAGAAGGTATTTGGTAGAAGGCTAAAAAAACATGGATGAAATTATCACATAAATAATAATTATTATAATACCAAATTTAAAAAGTGTAATTGTTGGCTTGTAAAAAAGACCGATGTTCTTACAAATTGAACGGTTAAATACTTGTGAAAAAATAAAAAAGGAGAATAATTTAAAGATGAACTTCAACTTTTCCATTGATTGAGCTTGTGCCTTTTGAAAAAGCCTCGAACCTCAGGAGAGGACAGCCTGGGGACCAAAACCTCAATTACAGCACAGATAATTGACCTCCACTCAACTCCAGAGATTTTTTAAAGGGAAAAAAAAAAAAAGACATCAATGTGGTAAGTCTTTTTTGTAAGCATGATTAAGGCATCAAACTTTATTTATTTAGCTAAAATGTTGTAATATATATATGAAAAAAAAAAAAAAAAGAGTAACAATAATGTATAGAAAATAATGATAAATTATAAAATGATTTTATAATTTTAGCGACAATAGTGTATAGAAAATAACGATTCTAATTTGAAGGGAAAAATAATTTATTTATAGATATCTATCATTCTCAATTAGTGTTTTTTTTTTTTTTCCACTCTGCTTTTCTTATTCCTATCTAAGCCTTTACTTTAGTATTGTTTCGTGTTACTTTAGTAACCGCCACAAGCAAAGAAGGATTCGACATGTACAGCTGGTAGAACTGCCCGCCATTATCATGGCTCTTTTATTGAATTAAATCTTGTTTATTTTTTTATTTTAAAATATTTAAATTTAAAATAAATTTTTTTATTTTTAAAAAATTTAATTATTTTAATAAACTATATCAAAATTAATTTTTAAAACGACAATAGCGGTTATTTCAATTTAAAGCAAAAATAGTCTCTCTTTTTTTAAGTGATTTTTTTCAATTTAAATTTTATTTTATTTTTTTATTTTAATTAATTTTTCTATATTTTTTTTTTATGAATAACGATCGATTGAATACAGACACTAACATTAATAATGGTTGTTTAATATAACTGTTATTTCTAAATAATGGTTATTTAAAATTGAAATGGGTATGTTTAATAAACAACCGCTATTATTATTAACAGTTGTTCCATATAAACTTTTTTTTTTTTTTTGAATTTGAGGAAACCCCATCCCCAGAAAGCGCACTTTGTGGGTCCAGGTGAGCGAGTAAAACTCCGGCTGTCCCATACTCTTACAAGAAGTGCATGCCCTGACTCGAACTCGAGACCTGCTGTGCAGATCTCAAGTTCTTTGTCGCCACGCCACGCCCTTGGAGGATAAAAATAATGTTTGTTTAATACAATTATATTTTTATTAGCGGTTTTTAAAAAAAATGTGTTTTTTATTAGCAGTTAGTGAAAATATACTATTTACCTAATACTTTTCTATCTTATGTTACATACTGAAATCTTTTATCAAACTATGCTAAAGATGTTAATTTGTATCGAGTCTTTTGCTTCTCATGGAAACACGATTAGCCAAGTAAGGCTCATTTGACATTGCAGTTTAACATGCTTTTTTTTTTTTTTTTGTAAAGTTTTATACTTAGATTTCACATTCTCCTCTCTCCTCTCCTAATAAAACTTTTACCCTCAATTTTACCTGTTCCGGAGAATAAATGGTATTTCTCCTCTCCTAATAAACCTTTTTTTCCAACAAAAAAAAAACAACCATTTTCTTTTACGAATTCCAAATGATTTATCTTTATCTTTAAAATCTGATTTAAAAAAACTATATTTTTTAAAATAATTAACTTTCTACTCTTACCTGTCCTCAAGAAAATGGTATTTCTCCATGATCTCGGATTCCCTCTCCCACATCTCTTCTTTTTTATACAAATTCCTCCACAATACTCTCGCTAAAGAAACTCTTTATTTCCGAGCACCTTTTTGACTAGTGTTGGCAAGGCAGAGTTCCGAATATGACATAAAGGAAAGCAAACATCTGACTATCTTTGTTGTGGCTCCGAATGGATCTGTTGCTCGGATAGGGGACCGAATGTAGCATTTTGGCTAAATTAAACTTATTAAATTTTTAATGAAATCATTGAATTTAATTAATCCTTTTAATTTTGATCAAATTAACTTTCAATCTTAATTTTATTTTGGTTTAAGCTGTTAATTAAATTAATAAGGCCCATTAAAAGTTCAATTAAGGTTCTAAATTTAATTATTTTGCAAGTCTGCCCCAATACTCAATATATTTCTTCAATTTGGTCCTAAATTATCATTTTTTGTTCAATTAGGCTCTCCATTGATGCAAATTGAGTTCCCAACCTTTTCCATTTGGTCCTCATGGTGCCATGTTTGACTAAATCTTTCCGTTCATATTTGATTATAGATTCCACTCAAATTGTATGTTTTGGATTAAAAAAAAATATATGTTTTGTAAGGAATTTAAAGTTTTGATTGAGAAAATTTATGAGAAGGCCCTGAATTATAAGATCCAAATTATCCATGATATTATTTCTCATATATTGTTAAAATTAAAATAAATTTAAAAGGCATGCTACTTATAGGAATTTATGAATCGATTACACACATCCATAACATCCTGATGTTGGAAGGCTGTCCCAAGGACAAGAACAAAGCTGGTAATTAATTGATGAATCCATTTAATTATGCTTTTAAATTTCAAGATTAATTTTTGGGTTATATTCTAATTATCCCCTAACCATCAACCAATTCTCAATTGAATTCTAGAAAAAAAAATTGTATCTATCATCTACTGAAAAATACACAATCAACCCTTGCCTTAAGGTTTTTGCCTTTACAATCATCAAAAAGAGGGCCTATTTCTCTACTTTTGTTCGTGGATCTAGTAGAGAATTATGTGAAAATTGAGAGATATGTCAGTTCCCTTATTATTATTATTATTATTATTATTATTATTATTATTATTATTATAGCTTATTCTCTCTTTATGAGTATGAACATGAAGATTTTGGGAAACTCATTCCACATGCAAGCCTGCCCATTAAATGGGTTAGGCTTTGCGGAAAAACTTCATCTGATTTTGGAAGACTCCCTCTTAATTGTTAATTCATTTAAATTAAGTAGCGTTTCAACTTGCTAGGGCTCGCAGTCGCAGGGGATAGGTTGAAGACTTCTTCACTTTTCATTTATTTTCAAAGCGTAAAAGACCAAATGAATGAAGGACAGTTGAAATATTGCATCACCACATGTAAGAGTTCATTTTTTCCTCAAAAAAAAAAAATGCTTTAGGATCAAGTTTGTGTGGCAGTGTGGTTGTGATTGCTTTCACTACAAGATTTCACAGTTTTACCGACGGAAATATTTCGTCGGTGTGTGATAGAAAGTTCGTCGGTAAATTATTTACCGACTATATTACCGACGGAATACGCCCGTCGAAATACCTTTTGTCGGTGATTCCACATTCCATCGCTATATCGGTCGGAAATACAAAAAAAAACATTTACCGACGGACCGTGCGCGCCAAAAAAAAAAATCCCGCTTGGAATATACCGACGGAATATTTTCCGTCGGTGTTATGTAAATACCGACGGACTAAATCCGTCGGTAAAAATGTCGGTGATATTATATACCAACCGAATATTTCCATCTGTAAATTAGTCGGTATTTACATTATACCGACGGATTATTTCCGTCGGTGATGGGATGGAATACCGACCGAATCTGTCCGTCTGAATATTTATCGGTGATGGTGGCAGACACTGTCCAATGCCGACGGAGTTATTCCGTCGGTAAATCCCTGTGTAATTTTTTTAAAATTTTTTTAGAAAAAATAATATAAATTAATGGTAATACAAACCAATTATGCAAATAAAATTTATATGAAGCAACAAAAACTCAAAGTTAAATAATATTCATTACAAAATGAATGTGTTTCAAAAAAACATTAAACGAAATTTTAAATGTAAATAATGTTTATTAAAAATTAATATAAAGGTGGAGGAGGAGGAGGAGGAGGAGGCTGGGGGTTAGGCGGCCAAAAAGGATTAGGCGCACATGTTCCACCTTGTGTCATGTTCATGACCATTTGGCGAAGCTCTTCATAGGCCACTCTTTGTTGTTCAGACTCTGCTCTGTGTTGTTCGTTCGCCAATCTTTGCTCTTCTTTGAGTTGTATGTAGGCCTCTGATAGGTGGTCGCACCTTTGCTGCAAGGCCACGAACTCCTTAGATTGGGAGCTTGATACAGATTGGGAGCTCCCAACGGTTGAAGCAGTACCGGTCGACCGCAAGTTGGCGGCGGTAGTGTTGGAGAGCCCGTAAACCCGATTTTTATCGGGTCCACCTGACGATCCAGCCTCTATCCACAAATCCGGATCGAATTCCGGATGGGTCGACGGAACCGATTATTATAGGTCTCCTGAAAAAAAAATCATCATATTCAATTTAATAAACATAATAATAACTTACAAAATAAAATGGTTGAACAAACATACCACAAACTGTTGAGCACGATTGTCAACGAACTGTTGCGTCCCCTTTTGGCAGTCATGACTCCGCACGTGCGTCTCCACAAACAGCTCCATAGGGCTCGGCTCACGTCCAAGAGACGTAGCCTATAATGAAAAAAATTTATTAACAACAAATTAATTGAACGATATATTTCATTTAAATTAATCTTACCATCTGTTTTGCATGTGCAGCAAACGAACCGGAGCCGTCGGTGTGCGTTGTCACCGAGCCATGAATTGGCCAATTCCGGTAGCCAGCACCGGACTGTGAGCGTCGAGTGAACCGCTCAGACGTCACGTGCTGAAGATAGTGCGGCCATATATCTTCCGGGATGTATATCGGTTTGAAATCCCTCCAAACCGCAACATCGTTCCAGCCTTGGAACCCCTTATCCCTCGCTGTTTTCTTTGCCTTTTTCTGGGTTTCATACCAAAAATCACGCAACCTAATTCACGCACGAAAATTACATTTCGAAACATAAATAATTATGTAAAAAAAAAGTCGTATTGTTTTCGATGTTATCTAATTGCCGTGTGATTTTCCCACACCCTCCTCACAACGGTGTCATGTTCATCGTCCCAGCTGAATCGATGCTGTGTATAAAAAAATAATTTTTTAAAATGTTAATAATTTATTTACAATTATAACTAGAATTTATTAGAAATAAGCTGAAAATTATATATTAACACGAACCTCAAATCTACGAAACCATGCATTGATTTGAGGCATCCATTCAGGATGCCTGGATATCTGACTCCATTGAAACAATGGAATCTCCATCGACGCTTTAAACGCCGATGTTTGTGAACCTGAAAAGAAATGAAATTAATGAAATATTGATTACTTTATAAATTATGTTTTAAATTTGTTTTTTTTATATATTAAAAAAACTAAAACTCTTAACAAACTTACATTGAAAGATCGTCCTTCCACTGTGCCTCGTACTTGCGGGTAAATTGATTCCGCTGCGAAGGCACGCTGTTTCTGCGATGTGAAACATCGCTGGAAGAGGCAGCATCGGTTGACGGCGCAGGTGGTGGAGGTGCCTCTTCTTGAGAGGCACCTGAGGAAACATCAGCATCGCTGCTAGACGAACTTGATTCGACTGGACGTGAACGACTAGCTCTGGATTTCATTCTCCGCATCTAAACAATTTTATATAAATAATTGTATAATAAAATTCAAAAGTTAAAAAAAATCGGCAGCACCTCCCCTATACTGGATACTAACTCAAATCCAAAACCTGCAAATATTAACAATAGCCACAACCAATTGACTCAATCTATACTAATTATTCCAACATATTCAACTATTAATCATAAGATAAATTCAACGTTAACAATTACAATTCACAAATTATTCAATAATTATGTCAATACAACAAAACTATAAATTCAAAATAAATAGAAACAATTAAACACAAATCATCAAGTTAGAGTAAAATTAATAATTCTTCCAACATATTCAAATTATTAAATCTAAGATAAAATTCAACATTAACAATATTAATTCAACAAAATTATTAAATAATTATGGCAATACAACAATAAAATATATTCAATACAATAAAAAAGAATTATAGCCTAACAATTAAAATCAATGGAAACAGTTAAAACACAAATAATGCAATAATATAAAAAAACATACTAATTATTCCAACATATCCAATTACTAATTCTAAAGTAAATTCAACATTAACAATTATTAATTCAAAAAATTAATCAATAATTATATAGACTAAATTAAAAAATATAGACTAACAATTAAAATCAATGAAAATAATCAAACACAAATCATGCAATAATAGAGTAAAATTAATAATTATTCTAACATATTCAATTACTAATTCTAAGTTAAATTCAACATTAACAATATATATTCAACAAATTAATCAATAATTATATATGGCAATACAACAATAAATTATATTCAATAAATTAAAAAAAATATAGACTAACAATTAAAATCAATGAAAATAATTAAACACAAATCATGCAATAATAGAGTAAAATTAATAATTATTCTAACATATTCAATTACTAATTCTAAGTTAAATTCAACTTGAACAACAAATATTCAACAAATTAACTAATATGTATTATGACACACAAAACAATAAAAAAATATTCAAAAAATTCAAAAAAAACCTACATCAAGAAAAGGAACGAAATATGCATACCTTGATAATGTGACAAATTCAAAACTTTATCTACATTACAAAAAAAAAAAAACACCAAAACAACAAAATAACAAAAAAATAAAAACAACTAAAAATAAATTAAAAGTAAATAAAATAAATTGGAAAAAAACACATACCTTTTAATATGAGGAAGATTCACAACACTAAATCTTGCTAGAGATTGAAAGAAAAAAAATCAAAAATTTGAGGTGCAAAACGGAGGAGAAGAGAAGAGAAGCGGCGCGGGGAGAAGAAGAAAAAATAAGGCGAAGCGGTGGGGGCTGGAACTTATATGGCAGTTTTACCGATGGAATCACCGACGGAATTAATATCCGTCGGTAACAGGTCAACCATTCCTTCAGTAACAGGTCAAAAATCCGTCGATAATGTTTTGAATTTCGCACCGAATTTTTAAAATCCCTCCATATTTTTCGACGTCCGTCGGTAAGATGACAAGTTTAGAGGCGCTTTTATCCACACACTTTGGAAATCGCGCGGTCCATCGGTATTTTTGTCGGTTATATGTGTGACCGACAAAATACCGACGGACATATTCCGTCGGTATTAGCGTCGGTGAATCCGTCGGTATTAGTGTCGGTGAATCCGTCGGTATGACCGTTGGTGAATGTGGCTATTTGTTGTAATTATTTTCGAACTCTCTGTAAGATACCGACGGAGTATAATCCGTCGGTATATCCCCGTCGGTGAAGTGGCATTTGGTTGTAATTATTTCGAACTCTCTGTAAGATACCGACGGAGTATAATCCGTCGGTATACCCGTCGGTGAAGGTGGCATTTGGTTGTAATTATTTTTGAACTCTCTGTAAGAGATACCGCGGAGTATAATCCGTGGTATACCCGTCGGTGAAGGTGGCATTTGGTTGTAATTATTTTTGAACTCTCTGTGAGATACCGACGGACTATAATCCATCGGTGTATGTGTTGGTGAAGCCGTCGGTAATGTCGTCGGTGTTGGTGGCATTTCGCGTAATTAATTTCGAACTCTCTGTGATATACCGACGGACTATAATCCGTCGGTGTATGTGTCGGTGAATATGGCATTTTGTTGTAATTATTTTCGAACTCTCTGTGATATACCGACGGACTGTAAGTCGTTGGTGTATGTGTCGGTGAATCCGTCAGTAATGTCGTCAGTGTGGGTGGCATTTCGCGTAATTAATTTCGAACTCTCTGTGAGATACCGACGGATGGTTATCCGTTGGTATTGACGTCGGTAAGTTTGTATTATGCAGGAAAGGTTGTCTTTGTATTGCCTGTTTACCTTCCTGCAAAAACTTAACTGATAAACTGTCCATCACATAAAACAATAACCACATTGCTTAAACAGTAAATATTTTGTTTTACAAAATACATCATTCATAATCTAAATTACATGAGAAAAATGTTTTTACATAGGCTTCATTTCATATAATTAGTCGGAATTTTCTTCTTCTTCCTCATTCAATTGAATTGTCATCATCTTCATCGCAATCTTCAAAATGGATATCATCTTCTTCATCGACATTTGCTTGTCCGCTAGAGCTGAGAACAACATTCAACTCCTCTCCGCCAATATCAACAAAACTATCATCGAGAACTCGAAAATTTGAATTTTCTTCCAATTTAATCGAAGGAGCAACTCGAT